>NC_137425.1:1357500-1410000 GCF_964374335.1 Astatotilapia calliptera
AAAAATAACTCTGGACAAATGTGCAGCAGATGATGAAGAAGCTGCCGGGGGTCGGTGTGGATGTCAAACCTGCCTCGTTAACGTCTGATCACGTTGTCAGAGAGTGTGTGTGTGTGTGTGTGTGTGTGTGTGTGTGTGTTTACAGAGGAGTTTAAATGGTTTTTCTGTGACCGATGTTCTAATTTAATTTTAACTTTCAATCATTAAATAATCGTTTCAGTAATAAAGACCAATGTCACTCCTATTTCAAGCCCAGAGATTAAACACACTGCTGTGTGTCCCACCGGAGCTTCTCGTAAAACATCCTGCGCACAGATCGTTTGGCGTCCTGGAGAGATGCTGGCGGGAAGCTTCCCTGCTGACTGGAGCCAATCAGAACCAGGGGAAGCAGGTCTGCAGCCGCTCGTCTTCAGAGTTACGTTGCTGCATCAACACGTCAGTGAAGCAGCAGTAAGTCGGACTGCTATCAGTCTGCAGTCGATTGGAGTCAAGTTGGCAACTATGTGAAGTTTGCTGATAGACGTGAAACAGACTCCTCCTTCAATAGTGACGTAGTCGCTGCAGTTTTACTGCAGAAAGACACAAAGGCTTTAAACAGTATAACCCGAGCACAGCCGCTCAGTCTCTGCTGGAGAGACGCCTTGCTCGTGGGCAGAGGCTGACTTGATTACCCATCCGTCTGAGAGTGACTGCAGTGAGTCAGTCAGACCCAACTGTTTGGAGGTTGTTAGGTTGCCTCCAACCTGGCGAGGTGGGTCAAGGTTGAGAGTTGCACGCCGGTGGCCACAGCTGTGGCTGTGACTCAGTGCTTTCACTTTAACCTCCTAGGACCTGCGTCCACATGTGTGGACATCACATTTTCGGTTATTTAGACCAAAATACTCAATCTTGCTCTACAAGGGCCTGATGTCCACCTACGAGGACATTATGCTGCTGCTGTTCTATCAAAATTTTAAACGAATATCCTCGTATGTGGCTCTGAGTTTTCTTAACAACAAAAATAAGGTTAAAAAAAAATCTGGTACTTCTTTGTTTTTACATTCATCAGGTCGCAATCAGCCCAAATATCAAAGAGAAATTAAAAATGCTGCAGTGGAAGAGTTCAGGTCTTAGGGGGTTAAACCGCCTAAATTTACTTTTTACTTTTAATCGTCTTGATCGTTGAATCATTTCCAGTCATTTTCCTGCAGAAGGGATTTTTGGTCCCCGCCTGATCACCGCGCGTTAGAAGCCGACTGTTGGTGCGCGCAGAGCTCGGGAGCAGCAGGCTGGTCCACAGCCTGGGCTGTGGTCTGGTTCCCCGAGCCATCAGGACCACTGATCACCACTCCACTGATCCTCAGCACTCCAGGGCCTGCTGCTGTCAAACAAACTCATTTATGTAAAAATGAAGCGATCACATTATGACGTCCAGTCTTTCTCTGAGAGAGAGGGTGAAGTAGAGTGGTCCCGCTTCACGTGGTGAAACGCAGCGGCGGCGACTTCCTCCCTGCGTTCAGCCCGTTCCTGCATCTCCGCTCATGCTGATTTATTCCTGTTCATTCTGAAATCCAGGTCATTATCAAAGCAGCGCTGTGGTCCCGGAGGGCGAGCCTGCCGTGTTGCCTCGAGATCCTCATTACTTCAAACGCTGCTGTTGTTGTTGGTGAGAGGGTGAGGGGGGTGGCAGCAGACTCACGGTGGAGGTGGTGTCTGTGAAGTCCCTGCAGGCTGACCTTTGACCCCTGACAGTAAACGCTGCAGCTCCTTTGATCGCTGTGTTTACAGGTTTTGACATAAGAAGTCAGAAGATGTTAAACTGGTTTCTATGAGCTCCTGAACCTGCGCAGAGCTCTGACTGCTGATAACTCAGCAGGAGAGAGACGCTCCGACTTCCTGTTGCTGACCGTGGCGTTACGATGACGCGCTGATTAGACGCCATCATACCAAACAGAGCCCGGACCGTCGAGGAACCCCCTCGCTTCAAGAAGGACGGCATTCCAGCGAGCAGCAGTGAAAACGAGGCTGCGAGACGAGGACGGGAACGAGTCTGTGGTGTCGCCCCCGGCGGCGAGGAGACTTTTCTGGCAGCAGATCAAAGAGGCGCCGAGCTTCATCTCTCAGTGTCTGAGCAGCAAACCTGCTGAGGAGGTCAGGGCCGGGCCAGAGGCTAATGAAGCGTGCTCGGGAGGACGATTTACCATCCGGTGTCCCCGTCTGCTGCAGGAAGCTTCTCCTCCCATCGGCTCTGATTGGATTTCCTCCGGTGGAAGAGAGTCTCTGACACCTCGTCATCCCGCAGCAGTCAGACGTGGACATTATCACCGACTCATGAGCTTCCACCTGCGGTCCAGACGCCTCTGACCACCGCTGGAAAGAAAAGTTCTAACGATGGATCGCGTGAGCTCATACAGGACCGCACTGTGGTTAGTTTGGACCCTGCAGGCTGTCAGCAGGACAGCAGTAAGACACGCACAGGAAGGTCAAAGGTCAAATTAACCTGTCACACAGCCACAAACACATCAATGTTACCCAGAATGCATCTGCCATTATACTGCGTTCAAAACTGTAAAGACAGCGGTGGAGGAGTTTGTGAGGAAGTGAAACGGCCGTTTGGTTCATGAATCTGAAAACTTCTCGTTTTCAGATTCGTAACATCACAGACAGAAGCTCCGCCCATCTGTGTGTTTAAACCTTCTGTCTGCAAAGGGCAGCCAATCAGAACAAGGTTAGCTTGAAGCAGTGGTTCTCCTGCAGCTGGTTTATAACAGCTGGTCTGTTTGTCAGAAACAGACACGCTGTCAGTTTAAATCCTACATTACCCATGATCCTTTAGCTCAGCGTTATTCTCGGTTTCAGTCTTTAAGTCAATGAGCTTCGTGTACGTTTGACTTTTTAACCACGTGTTCCAGCCGTCCTCCCGTCCAGCTTCACCTGAACGATCTGCTGGACGATCACATGACCACGATCACATGACCACGATCGGGCGCTCATCTTCTGTGTGTTCTTGTGTTTCAGAGCTGCTGGGCTCCACTAAGAGGCTGAATGTGAACTACCAGGACTCAGATGGGTGAGTGATGAAGTCAACACTATAAAAAGACGTTTTCTGGGCTGCTCCGCCCAGCGAGGGAGCTTTTTTTACTCTCTGCTCCCCGAGCTCCTATAAAAAGTTTCCACTCTGAATCTGCTGAGTGGACGGAGCACAAACTTTGTTAAAGCTTCTTTGTTCTGGTTCTTTAGCGCGTGGGTTTGTGACGTTCATCGGCCGCTTCAACACAGCAGCCTGGAAGGACACGAGGAGACTTTAATCTGTCCTCGTCGAGTCCCCGAGGTTGTTTCCTCCCTCCTCAATCTGACGAGCACGTCTTTATATCCTCTCTGTGCATCCTGGAGGTCAAATAATAATAGAGCAGGAAAAACAAATAAAACGTTCAATTATGCTGTTCGACTAATTTATTGTAGAAATGGAGTTAATTAGACGGCGATGTGCAGGTCAAATATCAACACCAGATGTCTCTGTGGTGTATCAGGTGTGACGTCTGCCGTGGGACCCATGAATCAGGAAGTGTCAGCTGGGCGTCGAGCTTCATACAACACACGTTTGACTCCTTTCAGCTTTAAGTCGACACAAAAGCTCACAGACCCTCTGCAGACCACCGCGCCACCTTCAAGTGTCCGGCTCCTTTTGTGGGCTCCACAGAGGGCCGGGGGAGGAGGGCTGGTGGAAGCGGGGTCAAAGGTCAGGGGGGAGAGCGGCGACCATTAAGATAGGAGTGTTTACAAAGAGCCCGGATGACTTAATACAGCGCTGACAGCAGAGGTCAGGAAAGGTTAAAGAGAGGAGACAAGTGGGCTCCTTAAGGACGGACGCTGGGAAATAGTGAGTGCGTGCGTGCGTGCGTGCGTGTGTGCGTGTGTGTGTGTGTGTGTGTGTGCGTGTGTGTGCGTGTGTGTGTGTGTGTGTGTGTGTGCGTGTGTGTGTGTGTGTTGTATTTAATACCACTGCAGTGCGTTCCAGTCTGTAGGATGACACCAGCAGAGGGAGGTCGGGGCCTCTCTGTGCCTGTGGCCCTCCTGCTCGGTGATGAGAGGGGAGGTCAGGGAGGCCCTCGCTCTGCCACAGGGAGCACAATAAAAAACTGTTTACTTTGTTCAGATTTTTATGGGAAAAATCGAAAACAAAAGCATCAAATCTGCTTCATAAAATGCTGAAAACATTAAATATTGAACGTTACTGATCTGAACTTTGAGGTTGGTGTTACTGAAACACCTCAGTTATCATTTATCTGCATTAATGTTATTGTGAGGAGGTCCAGAGAACGTTTACGCCTCACAGATGTGATGCTGGAGTCTGGCGTCATGTTGGTTCGTCCGCGTACGTTTGAGCCTCTATAAAGAGGCGACTTGGTTAAAAAAACGTTCTTCGTGATTTAATAAAGATTTGGTTTGAATCGAATTAAAAGTCTGGACTTCGACGCGTCTGGATACGTGAAGCCCACGGAGGCGGCGTTCCAGATGTTTGTGGACGTAAAGTGAGGAGGAGCCATTCCAGCGTGTGAAACATTTGTTTCCCAAAGCGGCGCCCAGCTCCATGTTCACTGGTAAGAAAGGAGTGACCACCTCCTCCTCGCCCTGCTCGCCCTTTAATCCTCTGCTAATAACAACGTGTCTGCAGCTCGTTAGCAGCCTTCAGCCCGTTCAGGCGAGCGATGTCCACGGCACACCGACACGCTCGACCCTCGCTCCTGACTCCTCCTCCTCCTCCTGCTCTCTGCTGCCTCTCTCAGCGATCCATCCATTACTCTTGGAGTTGCCCTCGGCGCCGTGTCCTACCCACATGAATGCCATCGCTCGCATTACGCAACAGATAGAAAGGAGAGCAGCGCTGCACTCAAAGCGTCCTCTCTTCTTCGGGTCTTTCTCGGCTCGCTGCAGAGCGCCTGTAATGTTACACAGGACGCGTGGCCCCGAGCGTCGGCCTCTGCCGAGCGCCTCACATGTGGGGGAGGATGCTTCGACGTGCGCCGCTCGTGACTTCATCACGAAGTCAGAAAGCAGTCACAGAGGTTCCTCGTGTTCACATTCAGCCTGTGCTTTTTAGAGGCGTTTGTTGTAAACAGATGTGAACGCGGCGAGTTGCTCTGTTCTCACAAAGAGAGCTTTCATCTTTAGAGTTAAAACAGCAGCAAGACCGTCTGCGGTCAGTCAGGCTCAGTCTGTTTGTGGAAGTAGGATCCATGTCATCGATATTCAGACCGAACCTCGCAGATGTGAGCAGAATGATGCAGGAGTCCCACAGACGAGCAGCTCTCATCAGCCCTGTCTGTCTGCGATGGTCGGGGGGCCGGCCGGGTCCCACCGGGTCGCCGCTGCAGTCGCCCGCAGGTCGAGGGCGTGGCGTGTGTTCGTTTGGTCGCAGTTGGAATGTGAAAGAAGCCGATCGGAGCCGTGACGTTCCAGAAAGGCGGAGCTCCGTTTATTGTAGGCGTTTGTGCCTGCAACAGGTTTCATTCATGAAGCGAACATGGAGCAGTTTCTGCATGAACGATAACATACGGACACGCCCACCTCTGTGACACGCCCACCTCGTTCAAGCTGGTTCATCTGCACACACAATACCATGTCAGACGAGCCCGGCACATCTGGACGTGCTCCCAGGTGTTGCCGTTACCTGCACCCACAGGTCTGTCTGACTCACAATAGTCGGCCTCCGCCCTTCTCTCCATGCGTGCGGCGGCGAGTCCAGGCACCGCGGAGCGTTTGTTCAGCCTTTTGTTTGGCTCTCAGACACACCCTGATCACAGAACGGAGTCTGGATGCAGGATTTCAAGTCACCACAGGATCTCGTTGTGAGGAAGAAGAGCAGCGCTGCTTTCAAAGGCGCTTTGATTCTGTGTGAATGAAGCCAGCGGCACACACACTGATGTGGTGTGTGTGTGTGTGTGTGTGTGCGTGTGTGTGTGTGTGTGTGTGTGTGCGTGCGTGCGTGCGTGCGTGCGTGCGTGTGTGTGCGTGTGCGTGTGTGCGTGCGCGCGCGCGTGCGTGCGTGCGTGCGTGCGTGCGTGCGTGTGTGCGTGCGTGCGTGTGCGTGCGTGCGTGTGTGTGTGTGTCTGTACGTGTGTGCGTGCGTGCGTGCGCGTGCGTGCGTGCGTGTGCGTGCGTGCGTGTGTGTGTGTGTGTCTGTACGTGTGTGTGTGTGAGGCTGATGGCATCCAGCTGAGCCTCACGCTGCAAACAGGATCTGAAGCTGCTTTCAGTCTGAAACACACGCCGCTCTGTCGAGCTGTTAAAGTGACGCCTTTGTGTCACACACACACACGCAAACATGACACAGCACAGGAAGTTCATGAATAAAGCGTGAGTGTGTGTGTGGTTACCCCAAAGGGCGAGACACTGGGAGTGTCACTGTGTCGACTTCCTGTCTTAATTTCAAAGTTTGGGAATATTTTCCATCACAGTTAATGTTGGAAAAATGAAACGAGTGAAAACTAGAAGGCGAGGGTTGTTTGACTTTAATGCTCTTTGTTTCTCTGTGTGACCTTTGACCCCTGCCAGGTTCTCAGCGCTACACCACGCCGCTCTCACAGGGACGAGCGAGCTGCTGGCAGCGCTGCTCGAGGCTCAGGCCACCGTGGACATCAAGGATAGTAACGGTGAGGCGCTCGGTTACACCGCCTTGTGATCGGCTCCGCCTCCACGTGTTTTACAGCGACTCGGCTCACACCGACGGTTTTTGTGTTGTTGGTGTCGTGCAGGAATGCGCCCGCTGCATTATGCAGCCTGGCAGGGAAAAGCCGAGTCGGTCCTGATGCTGCTGCGCTCCGGAGCCTCGGTCAACGGCGCCTCACTCGACGGCCACATCCCGCTGCACCTGGCTGCTCAGTACGGACACTACGAAGTGGTGAGTGCGAGCGCAGTCTGAAGGTGACACGCGTCACCGCTAGTCACATGACCTGTGGTCACATCACTCAGCCTGGAATAGATGTGTGTTTATATGATGGCAAAAAATGAACACAGACACACACACACACGTGCAGACACACACGTGCAGACACACACACACACGTGCAGACACACACACACACGTGCAGACACACACACACACGTGCAGACACACACACACACGCACACAGACACACACACACACGTGCAGACACACACACACACACACAGACACACACACACACGTGCAGACACACACAGACACACACACACGTGCAGACACACACACACACGTACAGACACACACACACACACACACGTGCAGACACACACACACTCAGCTGTTTCCTCTTCAGGTGTGTGTTATTCACAGTGGCAGGTCGAGGTCACTCTGTTAAACACTCTGGGTAATAAATAAGTCCGACAGGAGGGAGGAGCCCAGGTTGGTGGGGATTCAGGTGGTGCTGATGGAGGAGGGAGGGGTAGATGGAGCAGTGAGTTTTGGTGGTGCAGCAGCCCAGATGTGAGCCTGAGGAGGAGGAGGGTGTTTGGCTGATGAAATGAATGCAGCAGGTTTGCGGGTTAATCCCGGGTCAGCTGAGTCGTCCCGCTGTCACACACACCGCTCGCAGTTTTGAGGCCAGGATTAGCATGAATGTAGGTGAGTTTACATCCGTGACCCCGACGGTGGCGTGCTAATCTGGACGTTCGAGTCTTGTTTCCAGGTCAGAACAGAGCTGTTAGCAGATCCTCCTGACAGCACGGATGTGAAAGACTAAGAGCTGAGTGTTTGATGTGGAGTCAGATTCACATCGCGCCCTCTAGCAATGATTGATCCGTGACTTCCTGTCCTCCAGGTTTACTTCCTGCTGGACAATGTGCGCCTCGTGTTTGTAGGGCTGCTGTGGTAACAATGACGGCTCACGTGGAGGTCTCAGCATCGCTGACTGATAGTAGCAGAGGATGCAGCGCTGCTAGACGCCGCAGCGCCTCTGTGTCGGCGTTTACAGAAGCTTAGCTTAGCTTAGCCTCCCTTACACCCAACAGTGACGTGCACACTCTCAGCTTCAAGTCAACAAGCTGAACAAAAGTACTGAAAGTGCTGCATCAGCCATTTTCATACACTGCCTGATTATCAGAGGCTCAGAGGGAGCAAACAGACAAATGTCCATGTAAGGTTTATGTTTAACGCCGGCGCTCGTGGGTGGAGATCATGTGACTGATGAACGCAGGAGCGGCTCTGAACAGAGGACCAGATAAAGAAGGATTATATTCAACTGTGAACCAGGCAAAGCTGAATAAGACTGTAACTGTGTGTGTGTGTGTGTGTGTGTGTGTGTGTGTGTGTGTGTGTGTGTGTGTGTGTGTGTTGCAGTCTGAGATGTTGCTGCAGCATCAGTCTAACCCGTGTCTGGTGAACAAAGCCAAGAAGACTCCTCTGGATCTGGCCTGTGAGTTTGGACGAGTTAAGGTGAGCGCGTGTTTGACGGTCATATAAAGGACTTTTATTCTGCAGTCGGTCTCTGTGCACTTTACACAGATACTGGGAAAGTTCTTAGTTTTGGACTGAACGTCTCTGAAGTGAAAAACGGTCAAAAAAATAAATATGTGATGGATTCAAATTAATCGGTAACAAAAAAGCAAAAGAATAAAAAGGACCAAAGACAAAAGCTGTGTCCTAAAAACGCAGCCCACATCCTTCGGAGGACGTGGCCTTCGTGGTCTACGTGGGCCGCGAAGTGAGCGGCTGTGAAACGGGACGGTCGAACCTTCAGATCAGCGTCACCGCTGTCTGGGTGGAGTTTAATAAACTCGCCGTCTGCTCCTTGCTGTCTAAAATATATCAGGACACCAGAGTAAACTCTCGACCGTCTCACACTCCTGTTTATCAGTTTTCTGTTTGACGTTTATTCAGCTGTGTGAAAAAAAAAAAGGAGGAACCCAGTCGATGGATTAATAAAGTTTAATTTTATCTAATCTAATAACTTTAATCTCAGCCAAACCGATTTACTGAGGAACAAATCAAACACTGAAAAAAGCCCAACAAGAACATTTTTAGGTTGTCTGAGTGACTCATATATCACGTTTAACCTGAGTAGCGACAGACCGCGGGGGTCTGAAAACGATGAAGCTGGGAGTCCGCTGTTATCGCCCCGGCTCCAGTGACCCTCGACCTCCCGGTCAGCTTTGAGCTGGTGGGTCACAGACGTCTCTGAAAACGTCGAAGCACTTTTGCAAATATGTGATGTCTTGATAAACCGAGCAGATATTTGAAGTTTGCACAGCTACGTTCTCACCTGAAAATATGTTAAAAGTTTATTTTGTGACCCAGAAAGATTAATAAGAGTAATTTTAAAACTTAGTAGCGGCCGCCATTGTTGGAAACTGGAATTGGCTGGGCCGCGCTATGAATTCTGGGATATGATGGGCCATGAAGGACACACCCGACCCATCCTTCAAATCTGGGGAAATGAAGGACGCATTTAAAGGAGTCGATGAATTGGGACGGCCTTCAAATGCGTCCTTTGAAGGATGCAGCCGACGTTTTGGGACCAGTGTTGGGTGTAATGTGTTACTAAGTAACGCGTTACTGTAATTAAATTACTTTTCCACTGAAAAAGTAGAGTAACTGATTACTGTTCATTTTTAGGTATTTTAATCACAGTTACTTACAATGTGCTTGCGTTACATTGTAAAATAATTAAACTCGCTGAATGTCATTATTTAATTTCAATAATTTGTCGTCTAAATGTGAAAGTAAACTCTGCTCTTTAACATGGCTGTAGCGCAGCTGCGCGTCATGTCACACCAGTTTGCTGCACGGTCGTTTTCTACAGCTGAAGCTGTCGGACGAGTGGCTGTTTCATGACGTGGACATGTTCCCGTCTCTTCACTTTTCTGAAACAAGCAGACAAGAACATTACAGTAATATGTAAAAACTATGGGCTGCTGTTCATAGCAGGAGTAACCTACTGAAGCGCCTGACACGGAGCATAGACGAACACTTCTGAGCGATCCTTCATCATCCATGGATAACAGCGCGGCAACTCCTGCTGAGCAGCAAAACCTGATTTTACTTCAGCAGCACAGACGGTGCTTAAAAAATGACTGCAGGCGACACTGTGGAAGAGATGCTGCCGCTGCGTGCTGCAGAGTCTCCGTCTTTAAAAATGTATTTACTATTCAAAGAGTTTAATTTCTATTGTTTGCCCGCTCAAGGTTTAGAGGGATTTTAAGAAGTATTTAGTTAAATTACTTATTTAGTAATTAAGTTACTTTTCTGACACAGTAATTAGATAAGTATTTTAAATACAATGTTGACTAAGTAATTAGTAATTAATTACTTTTTTAATGTAACTTACCGAGCACTGTTTGGGACACAGCTAAAGTTTTTCCCACAGTCTGTGTGAGGAGCCTCCACGGTGGCAGGAAGAGGCGGAGTTCACAGTACTGCCCTTCTGTAGGCTTCCAGAAGTGGGCCAGTAAGACAGTAGAGTGCTTTTAGGAAGCGGGTCTTAAAGACAAGATGAACTGCAGACATACGTGGCACTTTTGCTTTTCCAGCCGCGCTCATCAGGTGGATCGTTCTGTTTTCAGGCTGGATTTGTAGACGACCTCCTGTCAGCCATCTTTGTTCTGAGTCATGTGTTTGTGCTGTTGGAGCTTTTTGAAACGGTCTTGTGCTAACAGACGATCCAACGAGGCTGATTGGATGTTACTGAGCAGTAATCAGTTACGTGCTTTTATCAGCTAGCATAGCCGAAAGCGTAGCGCTCCAATTTGGCCGTTGCACAAAAGCCCAGCGGCCAAAATGCTTCAAAGCCTCCATAAACCAGTGGCTCAGGATTCCCAGTCTGCAGCAGCAGATAGCCCCGGTGCTGATGCTGGGATTTGATGAAGAGGAAAGAGAGTTCACAAAGAAGAGGAACCATGAAGAGGAGCACAGATGTGGTACAGACAGCTGTGACAGCAGCCCAGAGCCGACGTGTCGTACAGCAGATCCTCTCACTCGACGTTTTCAGGATTTCATGACGCTCGTCTTTGGGCACGGGGATGCTGGAGGGTGGAGTCTGTCCCTGTGGGTTACAGACGGCGTCCCCACAAACACGGGAGCACAGACGTGCGTCGGTGAGCTTTGGCCTCAGCTGCCGCTCACGATGTCGGGGCGTGTCGCCCGCAGGTGCTGCGTTTCCGTTAAGCTCCGCCCGATCAGCTGGTGCTCAGCTCCCTCTCCTCAGCGATCAGCCACACGGAGCGACGCTCATCGCCGCGGGTCGGCGTCCCTCCTGATGATGTTCCTCTGATGATACGAGGGATCCAAACCAGCTTCTGCTGCCACAGTTTTG
Organism: Astatotilapia calliptera; assembly: GCF_964374335.1. Taxonomy (NCBI): domain Eukaryota; kingdom Metazoa; phylum Chordata; class Actinopteri; order Cichliformes; family Cichlidae; genus Astatotilapia; species Astatotilapia calliptera. Next base: position 1,368,768 of record NC_137425.1, read on the forward strand.
TTTTACTCGTGTTGTCTCCTTGGTTCAGCTGAACTTCTCTTCACCCAGGTGTACTCACCTGAGCTGCAGTGTGGCCGTGTGGCCATTCAAGAGTTTCATAACTGCTCTCCGAGGTCATTTATCAGCTCCTCATCACTGACCTGCAGGAATCCTCCTCTGAGAGAACAGAGGGAGAATACAGTTGGTACAGTACTTTCGTTAGTGCTTATTTTCACGTTCAACGCAGCAATCCTGTATGTCAGTTTGGGGGCGGGGTCATCGGGTTCACATGAGCGCACTGCTGCCTAAAGCGTCCAGCTGTGTCTCACACTAAACATCTGGATTGTGTCACTGATGTGTTAGCTCACGCTCACCTGCGTGGTCGTCTGCAGGTGGAGCCGTGCTGTGGGTGTAGCGAGTGAACGAAGACATGCTGAACGTGGAAGATTTGACAACTGATGGACCGACGGCGAAGCTAGCACTCATTACGTGACCTGTCAGCTGTCCGCACGCACAGGCTGACGATGATGATGGTGATGGTAGCCAGTCCAGTCATTACCAAAAAGAGTAAAGAGGTGCTACGTGTCTACCAGTCTCATCTTAAGTCTCAGCTTTCTCCACTTCCTGTTTCACAGGATGTCCGTCCAGGATCAACCTTCATAAACCTGCTTGAAGCCCAAAACTTCAGGATTTGGAATTTGGGAAGTTTAAAAGCGCTCAGGAGGAGTCTGTTTTCTAGAACGGGGAGGACAGGGAGCTGACGTCAGCTGGGATGACAAACACGAGCACGTGTGGGAGATATCAACCCAAACCTTCATAATTATCAACATAGCACAGGTCGTCCATCGCCCTGCTGTCCACACGTTTCTGCAACCAGACGAGTGGAAACGAGTAATCCACGACCTGTTATTGTTTTGCTCTGTCGTCCATGAAACAAAGTCTGACGTGTTCGTGTGTGATCGGCCGTGAACGTGATCCCTGGTTTGACGTCACCGTGTCCTGGATCATTTTGAATAGAAATCACTGAAACTCTGAGGAAAGAACGTCCAAGTCACAGGGACCTGGTGATCTTATAATTATGGAATGTTTGTTTGTGATCTGTGTTAATGAGCTGAATCTTCCCGAGCTTTGGCTCTGCTGTGGAAACAGGAATCACGATGCACCGTGGGAGCTTCTGACTCTGGGAAACTTCTTCTCTTTGACTCCTCCCCTCAGGTGGCCCAGCTGCTGCTGAGCAGTAACATGGTGGTGGCGCTGCTGGAGGGCGAGAGGAAGGAGCCGATGGACTCGGCCTTCACCACCCCGCTGCACCTCGCCGCTCGCAACGGGCACAAGGACGTCATACGGTGAGACGAGAGCGCTTCATAACTCTGCGTGTGTGTGTGTGTGTGTGTGTGTGTGTGTGTGTGAATACGCTGAGTGTGAAAGTGAGTGTGAGCTGCAGAGATGCTGCAATCAGAGGGCAGAGCTCCTGTGGTCTGTGGTGTAACCGCTGAGCCGGCACACTCGCACGGGGATGGTGGAGCTGGCTCCGTGTGTGTGTGTCTGTGTCTGTGTATGTGTGTGTTTTTATTTCTGGGAGTCTTCTTCATGCCTCGCATTCCCTGCAGAGATATGAAATCCACTACAACGTCTGTGACCCAGTTTCACAGCTTTTCATCCCGCTTACAAGTATTCCGCTGTGTGTGTGTGTGTGTGTGTGTGTGTGTGTGTGTGTGTGTGTGTGTGTGTGTGTGTGTGTGTGTGTGTGTGTGTGTGTGTGCAGCTGAATCTAACAGGCAGTATTTTAGACGTTTATTTTCACCTGCTGAATAATAAGTGAGAGAAAATGAGGCCGAGCTGTTTCACTGAATCAAGGCTCTTCTTTCCTGCGCTGTTTGTTTCAGTGTGAAACTGATAATATCACTGACACCATCATCACTGGGGCTGGGCCACATCATACCGTTCACGGTAATACCGGTATAATGTTGGGCAACGATAAGAAAATGAAATATGGCGTAAATATGGGTAACACGCGCATGCGTGTTTTCATACGCAGATGGTGTCGACGCAGAATGAGAAGAGCGAAAGCGGATCGTTGAATGAAATCATGAACCAGAACTGGTTTGTAAAATGCTGCAGCTTCACTGGTGTGGAACTGGTTTGGCTTTCGTCCGTCAGATACACAACAAAGCACTATTTTTGGTAGAGCATGCTAGCGGGCCGTCGTTATTACCGTGTTGTTTGGAAAATACGGCGCACTTAAAATCAATCCTTTGATTTTTCTGAAAGTCGACAGAGCCCCTTATAATCCCGTGTGCCTTATGTCTGAACTCTGGTTGTGTTTACTGACCTCGAAACGATTTTATGTGCACGGCGCTCGAACATCTGTCAGATGTTTCAGTATGACTTTGCTAAGCTACGAAGCCGCACCGCTTGATGGATTGTCGGAGCGTTACGGCTATCGTAGGCGGAGCCTCGTGGAGTGATACGTACTGTGCTTCAGCATAATATTACAGTGTTGTGTGTGTGTGTGTATAACCTCTTTTTAAGTTTTGTGGATGTTATACATGGTTATGCTGAGGATGTGTCGGCCAGTTTCCACTGGAAATGCCTTTTGGTTAAACTGTCAGCGAGGAGTTTGCACAAGTAACAGCTGCTTGTTTAAGTGAAAATACATTGATGGGTTTTGCACTAATAAAGTTGTGGAGTTTTGTCTCGCGTCAGTTATATCGTTATTGCACATTTTCAAATGTATATCGTGACAAATATCTTTGACCATATTGCCCTGCCCTAATCATCATCACTGATATCATCATCATCATCACTGATCACTGTAATACTGCACAGTTCAAGGCAACAAGAGTGAAGAGAAGTGCGTCCATCCCACCTGCTGTTAGTAACAAAGCTCATTATTAGGACTCGGCTCAGTGTGTGCAGCTACAGTAACTGTGTGAAATGTGCAGACGTGTGTAGCAGGAGACATTCGGCCGAAACAGGGATGTAAAATCAGCCCCGGCTGTGAGTCGTTGCTCTGCTTTCAGGCTGCTGCTGAAGGCCGGCATGGACATCAACAAGACCACCAAGTCTGGAACAGCTCTGCACGAAGCGGCGCTGTACGGGAAAACTGAAGTGGTCCGACTGCTGCTGGACGTGAGTTTATTTCCTGCATCGTGTGTGTTTGTGCATGTGTGAAACATCTGCAGTATCTGTTTAAAACATTCGGTTGATGTCCAATGAAATTCAGATTGAGATTTGATGGATGATTAATGGATGCGATGCTGTGAGTGAAGAGCGGGTCCTGCAGCGATATCACTGAAACAGCTTCGTGTTGTGTTGTTGTCGGTGCAGGCCGGAGTGGACGTGAACATCCGAAACACCTACAACCAGACGGCGCTGGACATCGTCAACCAGTTCACCACCTCGCACGCCAGCAGGGACATCAAACAGCTGCTACGAGGTCCAATCAAACCCAGCTCGGCTTCCTCCTCGCTCCCCCACCACGTCTGCTCTGCCTCAGCTCCAAATGCGCTTCTTAAACACGAGATCTGTGACACAAAGCGTTGCTCTGCCGTGCTTCCACCTGACCACCTGATCACAGCGGCCGCGTATAAATCTGCAGTTACATAACGTTAAACTCTTATCTGTCGTTGTCATGGCTTCAAAGACCAGATCCAGCATCAAAGTTAGCGGCGCTGCACATGCGGCGCGTGAGCGCGCTCCGTACTCCTGCAGCGTTTGAAGCTCCTGTGGGAACAGACTGAGGGAATAATGAGCGGTTGTGTTGAAGCAGTGATTGAAACTCGGACGGAGACTTTCCCGCCTCGTTTACTGCTGCCGAGCGGAGATGAATAATTGGTCCGCGCTCGGCCGGCACGCACCGCAGATGAATTATTGATGTGAGCTGTTAGCGCCTGCGTCAGCAGCCGCTCGTGTGTGGTGCAGAGTCGGGCTGACAGTCGAATGTGTTTCAGCTTCTATAGAAAACGTTTGCTTGTTATTCTCTGCGTGCGCTGTCTCGCTCCGTCTTTGTGGAAGTGCTGAAAGTCACAACGTGGAAGTTTCCTCCGCATTAAAATTTCAGGCCTGCTGTTATTAGACGCTTATTCCTGACACTCCGTTTATTTCACTGAACTCAAACTAAGACTCGGCGACATTTTAGCCGAAGAAGGTACGGCGTCGGCTAACATCACGTGAGATGTGTTGGTTCCTTCTCAGTTCACGGTGTTTGTCGCCACAGTCGCTGCAGAAGCATCCGTGTTCTTGTTGCGTCTCACAGTCCAAACACACGCTACCTAATAAAACTCTGAGCGTTTCACGGCCAAACAAAAGTAAAATGAATTTCACCGAAAACTAGAGACTGAACAGAAAACAGCTCAGAGATACAAAAGAACGATGCTGCTTATTCACTCACACTTCCTGTGCAACAGCGAGTGATAAATAATACATGTGGATATTTACACTGTTATATCCTGACATATTCTGCCAAGCTAATGAGTCATTTCCACGTTTGTAATCAGGAGAAAATGAATCAGCGTTTGTGTGTGACGGTGTTCGGGATAACTATCGAGCTCATAAAAAGATGCTTACAGCAAACTGCACACCTGGACTGAAGCTAGCAGCGCAGCTGAAGTCGTTTTAGCGCTGACATTAGCCGTAACGAACTCAGCTAAAATAAGCTCATTTTGCATACGTTTGTTTTTGTAAATAAGATTTTTAGCTTTTAATAATTAGTGCCTTAAAGTTCTGCTCATACATATTTGGATGCTGTTTATTAGCTGTGAAATGACACAAGTCGTAACTTTAAAAACTAAAAATGAACCTGTTGTTTTTGTTCTCACCTACTTCCTGTTTGTGTTTCTTCAGATGCGACGGGCGTTTTGCAGGTCAGAGCTCTGAAGGATTACTGGAACCTCCACGATCCCACCGCCCTCAACGTCCGGGCCGGAGACCTGATCACGGTGAGGCGCCCGGGCTTTGACCTGCCAGCTGAGGGGATGCAGATGGAGCCACGGAAAATTACAGCTCATTAAACAAAACACATTTATCTGTGTGTGAGATGTGACGAGTGTTAGGCCCACGTTTAGTTTTTTTAAATGCAGCATGAAATCACAATCGCGCCTCAGAGGCAGGCGGAGACAAGTCCGCACTTCCTGTATGAAGGTGGCGTGTGTCACACCGAGTTCAGTCAGGATGATTTCATATGAACTAACCACAGATCTGAGCCACTTCCTGTGAGTGAGTCACGCAGGTGAGCAAAGCCGAAGGTGTCGAGGTGATGCAGGTACGAGGCCTCGTGTTGAGACCTGCGTTCAGTGTTAAACCTGACGGAGGCCGGCGGGGGAGGCGCAGCGCTCCCGTTCTTGTGTAAACAGCAGGAAAACCCAGACTCTTCTCCGGGAGGTGTGAAGTAGTAAAACAGCATTTGCAGTCAAAGCTCTGCTGGTGACGCACTTCATAGTTATTCCAAACTAATACGTCTTAATTAAGCCTTTGATGAGCTGCTGCCGCGAAACGCTAACCCGAACATTTGACGTGTAGCTCGTTCTCACTGAAACCATCCTCGAATGATGCTGTGATCTGAGGTTAAGGCTGAGGTCCTTTGCAGGTGTTGGAGCAGCACGTGGACGGACGTTGGAAAGGCCACATCCACGACAGCCAGAGAGGCGTGGACAGAGTGGGCTTCTTCCCCCCGACCATCGTGGAGGTCATCAGCAGGAGGAACGGTCAGTCGGTGCGAGGTCGCTGCTTTAGAAATGTTCTCGCAGGCGTCGGCTGAGGGGTCAGGTGCACCCACCTGTCTGTTAGTCGCAGCATCAGATACGTCTCTCTGTCACACACAGAGGCCCAGAATCAGATAAATAAGGATTGTTTTGAGCTGGGAATCATGCAAAGCCCCCCCTCAGTGTGAGTAGAACGAGTCTTCACTTCCTGTAGGAGTCGATCGATTTAAAACCCCGCCCCCTCCCCCCCTCCACCTGAGACAGAAACTAATCCGCTTGCTTGCAAACCATCCCATGCTCCTCGCTCCGCCTTCCAGCATCCATCTCTCCATCCACACCACATAATCACTCACCTCCACCTCTAACCATCAGCTTGATAACCTCCCCCTCCTCCCTCCCTCCCCCGTCTCGCCTGTAGGGGGCACCCTCTCCCGGCACGCCTCTCTGCCCACCCAGCGCCAGCAGTTGCTGTCCAGAGCCCCCCTCTCCTCCAGCCTCAGCTCCGCCCCTCAGACCGACGACTCCTACGCTCTGTATGCACCCCCCACCCACGTGGTGCTGCCGCTGCCCAACGGCCTCACGACCAGCGCAGGTACACACACACACTCACACACACTGTCGTGGTGTCGCTGTGCTGATTGGTCAGTTTGTTGCTCCATTGTTTCAGATCTGTTACTGCTGTTCTCATGTTCATGGATCATTTTAAAACCACGCCTTCTTCTCTCACACACACCACAGTAACGTCACACTGCAGAGCGTGTGTGCTGATGTTAGCCGTGTTACATGCTCCGCCTCCTCCACACAGGCTGCGTCTTTGGGAAAACTTTAGAAAAAGAACGTGATGCTAATGATCCACGGCTAACACTGCAGCCACACGCACAGATCACAAAGGTGTGTGTGTGTGTGTGTGTGTGTGCGTGAGTGTGTGCGTGCGTGTGTGTGTGTGTGTGTGTGTGTGTGCGTGAGTGTGTGTGTGCGTGTGTGTGTGTGTGTGCGTGCACGTGTGCGTGAGTGTGCGTGCACGTGTGCGTGAGTGCGTGCGTGCGTGTGCGTGCGTGCGTGTGTGTGTGTGTGCGTGTGGGGTCCTTCCTGTCACCGTGTCTTTGAGGTGACTCATCACTCACCTGCACAGGTGTGACTGTAGCTTGAACCCTGACCTGTGTCCTGCACCTCAGCCCACCCCCTCAGTCAGCCCCCCTCCCCTTCCCTGACAGAACCAGGTCTATCCGAGTCTCTGTGTCTGATAGGTTCGTCTCCGAGCCGTCTGTCTCAGTCTGGGTGTCCCTTTGAGGACATCTGGGTTCTCAGGGACTCGTGTCATGGTAAGAGCCCCCCACTAACGTCAGCTCTTCCTCCCCGGCTGCTCTGAAGCTGCTCCGCTGCCCGCTCAACGCTCTGCATCAGGACCCCACACACCAAGACCGCCAAACGCCCCTCACTCAGTCTCAGGGCGCCTCCTGTAGCTGCCTGGCTTTACCTCGGGCCTCCTCGTGATGTCTCAAGTTGCTTCATGTTGTCGAATAATCGTTTGTACGTCTGTTCGCGCCCTCTGATGTCACCAGTGCTATCACTTCCACCATGACGCCGAGTCTGTTTGAGAGGGGAAGCTCCCAGAGAAAGCAAACAGGAAGTTGGCTTCAGATGTCGAGCTTTAGTGCTCAGTAGCAGAAAGTTCAATCTTTTCAGCAGCGAGGTGAGCGTGCTGAGAGCTAAAAGGCTGTTCCTGGCTCAAAACACACTTTGAAATAATCTAAGAGTTTAGGAAGTTTGAGACGTGGTGGTCTGCTGATCGCAGCTGGACTTTTTAGGTTCTTGAACACGTTTCTCCTCTGACTTCACGCCTTCGGATGGCAGCTGAAACATCTTCAGGAACCTGAAACAAAGTCCAGTTACGTCCAGCTTCAGCGGCTCAGGCGACCCTAACCTGTACGAGTGAGAGAAACCTCCACCGCTCCAATGTATGACTGAATGAGATGGTCAGTCCTCTCTTTCAGACCTGCTGCAGCTGAGACTTTACCTCACAGCACTCAAAACTAAATGCAGATACATCATTTAGTCCCCTCGCCGCTCGTCACGCCAGTTGTGTGAAACCAGCCGTTAAAGAAAAGGCGGGAGAGTCGTCCTGGTGTGTCGGGTCCAAACACTCTGAATGATGCGCTGTGTTGCCTGCTTCAGCCTGAACTCGCGCTCTGAGCGTCGGGCTCCCACAGGGGAGTTTGCAGAGCTGCGTTTGTGAGCACGGATCAGGTGTGTTTGAGGAAATGTTGTGCATGATTCGATGCTTTTCTCTCAGCGGCGGCGGATCAGCGGGAGAATCTTTTGATCCTGACGTGATTCCGGGTCGATTGAGAAGCTTTCCAGCTGCTCGTGCAGCTCAGGTAGATGTTGCACGAGCAGCTTCCCGGTCAGACTCGTGCCTGCAGCTGTGCTCCCACGCATCCCGTCCGCCACCCCCCATCTCCCCCAGCTTCCTCCAGCCTGACGTGCGTTGATGGTGGCTGGCGGGTTTGTTCATTGTCGTGTTTTTGGTTTGCAGCTGGAGACAGAAACAGCGTCGGGAGCACCGGCAGCGTGGGCAGCACCCGCAGCGCCGGCAGCGGGCAGAGCACTGAGAGCAGCCACGCCCCCAACGGACTGCAGCACCACGCCAGTCACCATGACAACAAGGTACAGCGGATGCACGTGGACACATAAGCACCTTTTTTTTGAGCCCGTTTCTCAGATTTGGAAACTTTAATCTGGGCGAGTCTCTGATTTGAATACAGAAATGTTTTGACTGAGTCGGTTTCACTACCACAGCCCCACTGTGACCTTTGACCCCCTGAAACACACTTTTATTGATGTCTGGAAAAGGATTTAGGAGTTTACATAAACAGACCTCGGTAAGCTCAGGTGTCACGAATCACGTGAAACACAGAATTAGATGAGGAAATGACATGTGACTCCTGACACGCCGAGTACATCTGATGGCTGCAGATGCTACAGACAGCTTGTGTTTTCAGTTCTGCCCTGTGAGAAGTTATCACTGCACTGTGGATGGAAACATTTCATATTTGACTTGAACTGAGTGAACGCTCACATGTCTTATTATTGCTTTTATCAGTTTACAAAAGAAGAAGAAGGGGGGAGGATTTACTGAGTAATGCTGGAAGTCGGATTCCAAGGCTGGAAAAGTGTTTCAGGAATCGCCCCCACACCTTGTAAAACTTGCCGCTGTTATTACTAATCGCATACCGGATCTTTTCAAGGCTCAGATAATACATAAGGTCCCTCAGCCATTGAGCCTGGCTGGGCAAAGGGGCAGCCCTCCATCTTAGTAGGATTGTACGTCTAGCTACAAGGGAGGCGAAGGAGAGCGTGCAACGCTGTGACGAGGTCAACCGTGCATCAGCCTCCCCGGTGGTGCCAAAAAGAGCAACTAATGGATTAGGATCCATATGGTGTCCAAGAGTTAGGGACAAGGTTTGAAATATATCTCTCCAGGCTAGGGCACGCCCAGAACATATGGATAAGGGAAGCCTCCGCACTCCCACACTTATCACAAGAGGGGTCAACATTCGGATACGTACGAGATAGTTTGACTTTGGAGAGATGGAACCTATGCACGACCTTAAATTGTAAAAGACAGTGGCGGCACATTAAGTCTCGTGTATCCATAGACAATGACTGATTTAAATCTTGTTCCCAGGCCGTTGTAATCCAATCTATCGAGGAAACGTTCATGCTCACCAGCCTGTCATAGATAAGAGATAAACCCTTTACGTGTTGGAACTAGAGTAAGGTGCATATCCCCTGGGCTTGCAGCTGGAGCTACCGGGAAATTTGGAATCTGAGATTGAAGGAAATGTCTGATCTACACATATCTGCAAAGATGTGTACGTGGGAGATTAAACTTTTCAGAAAGCTGAGCAAAAGATGTAAAGGTATTGTCAAAAAACAGATCATTGAAACATGTAATGCCCCTGTCATGCCAATCTCGAAATATAGGATCAGATAATGATGGCTGAAAAAAGGGTTAGAGAAAATTGGACTCATAAGGGAGAAGCCTGTTAATCCAAAATGCTTATCACATTAATGATTTGAATACCTGAGAGTCAGACTCAGTAAAAGCTCCTAAACTGACCTAAAGATTTGCTGAAATCTCTCATGTGTCACGATTTGCACAGATTTGCCTTTGCATTTATAGTTTTTCTTCTAAATTATTTTATTTTGTGTGTTGATGTGAAGCTCTGTGCTGCTCGCTGACTGCGCCGCTGCTGTTTTACATGTTTTTATGTGCAGGCGGCGCCCTCTGCTGTTGATCCAGGGCAGTCTGCAGACTTTGGCAGGCCGGCCGATCATCCTGCAGGTACCTATTCAGTTCAATTCAATTCATTATATTACAATAATACACACAGAGAAAAACCCCAAAATCATATGACCCCCTATGAGCAGAAAAACCCCCTTATAAGAGGAAGTAACCTGAGGCTCAGGGAGGGGCGGGGCCATCTGCTGCGACTGTCTGTGTGTTGAACAGTGTTGGGGACTAACAGAATACATGTACTGGTGTTACATATTTAAAATACAAAATATGAGTATTCCCTTACAGTTACCGTTTAAATAGGTGGTAATCAGAATACAGTTACTTTGTTGAAATAAATAGAATACTCGGCGGTCATTTCCTGTTTCATATGTTAGGCTATCCCCTCTCTATGCTTTCTCCAATTTTGGTGATTAAATGCAGTGGAGGGTAGGTGTAGGTCAGTTGGATGAGCATGCAAGCATATGGTGCATAGCTGAGAGCGGCCGGCCCGTGTTCAAGTACGACCCGCGGCACTTTACTCAATTTCCTTCTGGGATTAATACACTGATTCTCATTGCTGAAAACCCAAACAAAACACTCAATAAGAGGCTCTAATGTAAGCGTCCTGTTAATAGTGTCAGTTACGCAATGGACCCGGAGCCAGCACAACAGAGCCAGCAGTGCACGGGCAGGAATTCTTACTTGGAATTTCCAACACCACTCCTTAAGAAGAATTGGATTCAGTATCTTCGATGTTCTATTGCTGTGTGATTTTTATTACTATTAATGAAGGCTACTCTCCACCGAGCTAACATTATTAGCTGGCGTTAGCTGAGGTTAGATCATAGACTGTTAGACTGTTTGTAAATACTCAAGATTTCCTGAGAACACAGCGCAATCTTTCCACAATTGGAACGGCAGTGTACTTGATGACATCACAGCTCCATCCCCTCTTAATTTAACTGTGATTAATATTTGCAATGGAAATTACACATGACATAAAACTTACTAATGATGTAGTAGATTTCTTTAAGAAAAAAAAGGTAATTTCAAAAAGTATTTTAAGCACTTTGGCAAGATTTGCTTTTATGTATCATCTGTTTCATAATGTCTAATAAGCTTCATACAGTTAAGCACAATCACTACATGACAGAAACACAAGCTTAATCTCTCTTAATAAACATAGTACACATGTATGCCTGAATGAAAACAAACAGCTGAGATGTTAGAACACTTTCAGCCTTCAGGATCTCCACGTATTAACATGCTGTTTTTAGACTTGATGGATAGCATTAACAACCTGCTAGCTGCAAATAATCATGTGCAGTTCCACATGATTATTAACAGACAAAAAGAAAACATATTACTGATACAGAAATATTTTTCTATACGAGATCGCTGCAAAAAGTGCAGCCTTACCTAATGCCCACCTTACTGTTACTCATTTTATATTAAGATTAAAAAATCTAGTTGATATTGGTATGGTGAGCAACCTTCAGCAATAGTAATAAATCACACAGCAATAGTACATCCATCCATCCATCCCTTTTCTTCCGCTTATCCGGGGCCAGGTTGCGGGGCAGCAGCCCAAGCAGAGAAGCCCAGATCTCCCTCTCCCCAGCCACCTCCTCCAGCTTATCCGGGGGTGGTGTTCCCAGGCCAGCCGAGAGATATAATCTCTCCAGCGTGTCCTGGGTCTGCCCCGGGCCCTCCTCCCAGTGGGACATGCCCGGAAAACCTCGCCCAGGAGCCGCCCAGGAGGCATCCTTGTCAGATGCCTGAACCACCTCAGCTGGCTCCTTACAATGTGGAGGAGCAGTGGCTCTACTCTGAGCCCCTTCCGAATGGCCGAACTTCTCACCCTATCTCTAAGGGAGAGGCCAGCCACCCTTCGGAGGAAGCTCATTTCCGCCGCTTGTATCCGCGATCTCGTTCTTTCAGTCACTACCCACAGCTCGTGGCCATAGGTGAGGGTAGGTCGACCGGTAAATTGAGAGCTTCGCTTTTACACTCAGCTCCCTCTTCATCACAACAGACCAGTACAGCGTCCGCATCACTGCAGCCGCACCAATCCGTCTGTCGATCTCCCGCTCCCTTCTCCCATCACTCGTGATCAAGACCCCGAGATACTTAAACTCCTCCACTTGGGGCAGGAACTCATCCCTGACCCGGAATGGGCACTCCACCCTTTTCCGGCTGAGGACCATGGCCTCAGATTTGGAGGTGCTGATTGTCATTCCCACCTCTTCACACTCAGCTGCGAACCATTCCAAGGCAAACTGGAGGCCATCACTCGATGAAGCCAACAGGACCACATCATCTGCAAAAAGCAGAGATGAGATCCTGAGACCACCCAAGTGAAAGCCTTCCGCCACTTGGCTACGCCTAGAAATTCTGTCCATAAAAACTACGAACAGAATCGGTGACAAAGGGCAGCCCTGGCGGAGCCCATCACCCACTAGGAACAAGTCCAACTTATTGCCGGCTATGGGGACCAAGCTCTTGCAATGGTCGTATAAGGACTGAATGGCCAAACACCCCATACTCCCGGAGCACTCCCCACAGAACCCCCCTGAGGGACACGGTCGAATGCCTTCTCCAAGTCCACAAAACACATGTAGACTGGTTGTGCAAACTCCCATGCGCCGAGAGGATAAAGAGCTGATCCAGTGTTCCACAACCAGGGCGAAAACCGCATTGTTCCTCCTGTATCAGAGGTTCGACTAGCGGACAAACTCTCCTTTCCAGCACCCTGGCATAGACTTTCCCAGGGAGGCTGAGGAGTGTGATTCCCCTGTAGTTGGAACACACCCTCCGGTCCCCTTTCTTAAAGATGGGGACCACCGCTCTGGTCTGCCAGTCCACAGGTACTGCCCCTGATCTCCACGCAACATTGCAGAGACCTGTCAACCAAGACAGCCCTACAACATCCAGAGCCTTCAGGAACTCGGGGCGGACCTTGTCCTCCCCAGGGGCTCTGCCACCAAGGAGTTGTAACTGCCTCAGTGACCTCGCCCCCAGAGATTGGTGGGTCATCCCCTTCGTCCCCAGACTCTGCTTCCACCACGGAAGACGTGCCAGTGGGATTAAGGAGATCCTCGAAGTATTCCTTCCACCGCCTGACAATTTTCTCAGTCGAAGTCAGCAGCACTCCACACGCACTATACACAATACAGGTAGAGCACCACTTTCCCCTCCTGAGTCGCCGGACAGTTTGCCAGAATCTCTTCGAGTCAGTCCCAAAGTCTTTTTTTCCATAGCCTCTCCAAACTCCTCCCACACCCGAGTTTTTGCTTCTGCCACCCCCCGCTGCATTCTGCTTGGCCTGTCAGTACCTATCAGCTGCCTCCGGAGTCCCACAGGCTAACCAAGCCCGATAGGACTCCTTCTTCAGCTTGGTGGCTCCCCTCACCTCTGGTGTCCACCATTTGGTTCGGGGATTACCACCATGACAGGCACCAACTACCTTGCGCCCGCAGCTAAGTGCAGCGGCTTCAGCAATGGAGGTGCTGAACATGGTCCATTCGGACTGAATGTCCCCAGTCTCCCTCGGAATGCTGTTGAAGCTCTGCCGGAGGTGTGAGTTGAAGATCTCGCGGACCGGGGCCTCTGCTAGACGTTCCCAGCACACCCTTACTGTACGTTTGGGCACGCCAGGTCTGTCCAGTGTCCTCCCTCGCCACCTGATCCAACTCACCACCAGGTGTTGATCAGTTGACAGCTCAGCCCCTCTCTTTACCCGAGTGTGCAAAACATAAGGCCTCAGGTCTGGTGATAGGATTACAAAATGGATCATCTACCTGTGGACTAGAGTTTCTTGGTGCAACGTGCACTTATGGACACTCTTATGTTCGAACATGGTGTTCGTTATGGCCAAACTGGTTTGCACAGAAGTCCAGTAACAAAACACTGCTCGGGTTCAGATCCGGGAGGCCATTCCTCCCAATCACACTCTTCCAGGTCTCACTGTCGTTGCCCATGTGAGCACTGAAGTCTCCCAGTAGGACAACAGAGTCCCCAGGGGGAGCTACCTCCAGTGCCCCAACCAGGGACTCCAAAAAGGCTGGGTACTCTGAACTGCCACTCGGCGCATGAGCACAGATTACAGTCAGACCCGTTCCCTGACCCGAAGGAGAAGGGAACAAACCCTCTCGTCCACTGGGAGAAACCCCAACATACCAGCAGCAAGCCGAGGGGATAACAAGATACCCACCCCAGCCCGACGCCTCTCACCAGGGCCAACTCCAGACCGAGACAGAGTCCAGCCCCTACAGGAGACTGGTTCCAGAGCCCAGGCCATGCGTTGAGGTGAGCCCGACTGTATCTAGCTGGTACATCTCAACCTCACGCACTAACTCGGGCTCTTTCCCCACCAGAGAGATGACATTCCATGTCCCAGTTGCCAGTCTTTGTAGCTGGGAATCGGTCCGCCAGGACCTCCGCTTCTGGTTGCCACCCGACTCACATTGCACCCGACCCCTACGGTGAGTCGTGCGGTGGTGGGCCTGCAGAAAGATGGGCCCATCTCCCTTTTTCGGGCTGTGCCCGGTCGGGCCCCATGGACTAAGGCCTGGCCATCAGACGCTCGCCCTCGGGTATCCTCCCTGGGCTTGGCTCCAGGGTGGGGCCCCAGTAACCCTATCCCGGGCAGGGTGAACTGTTCCCTCGGTGGTATTTTCATAGGGGTCTCCTAAATCACTCTTTGTCTGGTCCCTCACCCAGGACCAGTTTGCCATGGAAGACCCTACCAAGGGGCTAGCCACCAGACAACATAGCCCCTGGGATCCCTGGGACACACAAACCCCTCCACCGCGATAAGGTAGCGATTCGCAGAGGGGCATAGTACTTTCATATAGTTGTAAAAAGCATGATAATATATTAAGTAATCCAAATTATTCAGAATATGTTACTCTCATTGAGTAATGTAACCGAATATGTTACAAATTACATTTTGGGCCATGTAATCTGTAATCTGTAGTGGAATACATTTTAAAAGTAATCTTCCCAACACTGGTCTTAAATCACATCTGAAATTACGATAAAAGTCGTAATGCACCATCTGTGAAGCAGAGATATGTTCTGCAGCAGCATACATTGGTCCTTCCGTTCCATTTCCTGCCTTATTTTACCTCCTGTCACTTTGAGGTGCTGCAGTAAATAATATCTAAGGTGTGTTTGATCTGCGTTGATCATCTCCTTCGTGTAGGCGGGACTCCTCGGAGGCAGACAGTGACGGTGCAGAGACCTGCAGAGCAGAGCTTCTCCCAGCAGTTTGTTCGTCCTCAGCAGCTGCTGGATGGGAAGGTAAAAAGCAGCACTTTAAAACCAACTTCATGCTGTTAGTTTTTGTTTTGCATCACAATAATTTGCACATCAGCGTGGGAAAGTTCCAGAAAGCAGGTTTAACAAACTGAGAGTTTACATAAACCTGATTCCTCTGAGCTGGGGCCTGTTCTTCGTACCTCGCTAAGTAGGTTAGCCGGATTAGATTGTTGACGATTTCGCGTGATCTTGGATCGTTCGGTTCCCCGAAGCTCATCCGGGACTTGCTGTCATAGCAACAGAGCCGTAAGCGTAAACCTGCTCGGGAGCAGGTTTACTTTATGTAAACAGGATTAGATCGCGGCCACGCAGGTATGTCCGCGTCATTCATACGAAAGCAACAGCGATATTCCACCACTGTTTCACCATAAATAAATATTATCAATGTAACTAAAGACAATGCAGCACCTGATCCATTTATTGATTTCACACAGGTCATTTCCTAAAAAAGGGAAATGTACTATTAACATTCTATTACATGTATGTGATTATTACAGATTTAATTCATATTTCAGAGTAGCAATTGTAAATTACTTCGTGTAATCAAGATGAGAGACCACGGCTATAAAAGCGAAGGTGGATTTGGGAAGTCTGTCGCAGCCATATCCTGTCCGTTTACGCGAGCCACCCATTGCGGAAGGTGCAAGATTGATAAGGAGAGTCCTCAGAATTCAGCGTATATTGCGGGACAGACAGGATCCTTTAGCTCAGCGCGACAGTGTGCTCATAGAGAGATATCGATATTCCCGTGAGGGTATTATTCACTTAACCAACTTGTTGACGAGGGGGTGCAGGACCACCACCTGTCTTTTGTTGCTCTGCCCTTTTCTTGGTTGCTGTTATAAACAAACAGATTATTCCAGGGTCTCTTTCCAAGAGACTAAAAGCAATATAAGTGATAAATATTACCATTCTGTAGAATATTCTTATATTTCACTTTTACCTGTTCCCATGTTCTAGTGGGTCCTGTCGTGGCTCTAATGTGACAGAGGATAAAATATAACATATTATAATATAATGTAATATAATATTGGATAATATAGTGTAATATAATAAATCTACCCTACCGCCTACTGGTGTTGGCCAGAGGGGCCGATGGCGCGATATGGCAGCCTGGCTTCTGTCAGTCTGCCCCAGGGCAGCTGTGGCTACAACTGTAGCTGCCTCCACCAGTGTGTGAATGTGAGAGTGACTGAATAGTGGCATTGTAAAGCGCTTTGGGTGCCTTGAAAAGCGCTATATCAATCCACTCCATTATTATTGTTATTATTAAATTACTTACGAGTTTAATTTGTCAGCAACTTTCTGCCAGCCCTCTCTCCTTGCTTTTGCAGCCTTTGCAGTGTTCTCTTGCGTTTTAATTAAACTCTGAAACTCCTGAAATCCCTCACTCAAGAGTTCTTGCTCTGCTGCCGAAAAATACCGAGCCGAGCGCGCTCCTTCGACATTTTCGCCGACCAATCAGAGGGTTGCCGATCAATGTTTCTACTATCGATGCGTAGCCCCTTTTACGACACCCAGTGATGTCACATTCCTGCGTCCAGCTGTAGTAATCGTCAACAGCAGGTGTGTTCGGGGAACCGGATTAGCGAGCTCACGGTTAGCGCGATGATTTGATCTTGGATGTGTCATTTGATCTTGGATGTAGTTATCGACGTACGAAGAACGGGCCCCAGGCCTCTGGTTCTATTTAAAAGCTGTAACTAAAAGAAGTAAGATCTTACTTGCGTGTATCACCTGATGAATTAATGTCTGTGTGTGTTTTAGGATGCAGAAGCCATCTATCAGTGGCTAAGTGAGTTCCAGCTCGAGCAGTACACCGGAAACTTCCTGAACGCTGGATATGATGTACCGACCATCAGCAGGATGACCCCTGAGGTGACCCTTCACTCCTTTATTAAAAAAGAACTGCACAACTTCTGTTGAAGTCATCCGCCCTCAGTATCAACATAGGATGACCCAAATTTAGACCCACTGCATCAGAACCAACCCAAAGGAAAACAAACTGCATCTCCATCTAAGAGGACCCCTGACACAAACAGGTCCCAGCACACTTGGACCTGATTCACAATGACCTGAACACACCCTGCAGGTTTTAGAT
The DNA here is from genome assembly GCF_964374335.1 of Astatotilapia calliptera. Lineage (NCBI taxonomy): Eukaryota > Metazoa > Chordata > Actinopteri > Cichliformes > Cichlidae > Astatotilapia > Astatotilapia calliptera. The sequence continues at coordinate 1,386,154 of NC_137425.1, forward strand.
CCTTGTACTCTTCTCCCATGACTTCTGCGTTTTCTTTTTACACTCATTGTGGCATTGTGATTTCACTTAAATGACAACCTCCGGAGCTGATAAAATGAGGCTAGCGCTGAACCACCAAAAGCTGCAGTTTCTCCAACACCCAGGAGGGGCAGCAGTGAGTCAGTCCCCATAAACTCCCATGTTAAAACTTTACAGCTGAAACAAACGTGTTTACAGCCTGATACACAAACTGTTTGATTTATGTAGATGACTTCCTCCTTCATAAAATATAATAAAATTCTAGAATTCTATTAGATGTCATGAAAAAATAATTTTCCAGATCCACGCCGCTTGTTGCCCAAAGGTTTCTGTTTCCGAAAAAAAGCTCACAAGCTTCAAAAACCAACAGGTGACATCACAGTGGTGACAGAACTTTTTATAAATGTTAGAAAGAAAAATTAGAAGCGAAACGTTTGTAAATGTGTAAATTCATCCATCCATCCATTCGCTTCCGCTTATCCTTTTCAGGGTCGCGGGGGGCGCTGGAGCCTATCCCAGCTGTCATAGGGCGAGAGGCAGGGTACACCCTGGACAGGTCGCCAGTCTGTCGCAGGGCTAACACACAGGGACAGACAACCATTCACTCGCACATTCAATTCACTATTTATTCCGGTTTAAAATGATCTAAAGATCAGTGAAAGTTAAAGAGTATTTCATAATTCGAAAATATTCTTGACACAATGTAAAAACTTACAAATTACAGAACCTTTTTTTCATAGACAGATTCTTCTTTGTGATTAACTGAATAATCCAGTGAAGTATTGACCCGTGTCACGCTGACTGTAAACCACTGATATAAACTCAGTCTCAGATGCAGTCTCAGGACTGTGCGGCTCTGCGTGTGGCGTGTGGTGACTCACTGATGTTTAATGTGTGCAGGATCTCACGGCCATCGGAGTGACCAAACCAGGACACCGCAAGAAAATCTCCATTGAGATCAACAACCTGAACATCCCCGAGTGGCTGCCAGAGTACATCCCAGTAAGACTGTCCGCTGTTTCGTGCACACACTGCTGCATAATAAGATCAATACTTTTCACCTGATCCAACTCACGTGGCCTTTTCTCACAGTCTGATCTCTGCGAGTGGCTCAGTGCCATCGGCCTCCCACAGTACCACAAAAAACTCTCAGAAAATGGCTATGACTCCATCAGCATCGTCAAAGACCTCACCTGGGAGGATCTGCAGGAGATCGGCATCACCAAGCTGGGTGAGGACTCGTTGGATCTTTGAGTTTGTGGACTGTGTTTCTGTCTGTGTTTTGAGTCTGATAATTCAATTTGCTTCCAGGCCACCAGAAGAAGCTGATGTTGGCAGTTAAGAAGCTGTGTGACATCCAGAGAGCAATCCTTCAGGCTGAATCAGGCCAAGGCACGCTGCGACGCAAAGGTCCCGGAGCCCTTCACCTGGTCGCCATTGAGGCCGATGCTGGCAGCGAATGCTCTTCACCTCACACCCCGAAGATGCTGACCTTCCAGGACAGCGAGCTGAGCGCCGAGCTTCAGACAGCAATGTCAAGCCACTACGGAGACTGCGAGGAAGGTTTGGCCATCAAGAATGCGGTGGGGATGTCCCAGAGCCAGGAGAGCATTGACACCCGGTCCAGAGGTTCTGGACGCTCACAGGAGCCTCCTACAGCCTCCATCACCCCCCAGAACTGGTCCCAGGAGAGCCTGGAGGGCAGCCCCGCCAAGGAGAGGAATCTTCCTGAGGGATGGGACCAGAGGCCCCTACAGCAGCAGCCTCTGCCAAAACAGGTTCCTCTGGGTACGGCCACTGTGTTCAAGTACCCGGCCATCCCCGCAAAGCCCAAACTGCCTGGATCCCAAGGCTCCTCCCCTCATGGCTCCCCAACCCTGAAGGGGTTCAGTTACCTGCACTCTCAGTGCGGTTCCACAGACCTGAACTCGTCTCCCAGGCACCAGAACCACGCTATGACCCTGACACCACCCAACAAGCGCACCCAGAGCATCACCCGCTACGCTCTGTCAGACGGAGAGCCCGATGAGGACGATGAGGAGCTGATGCGTGCTGGAAACGTGCCATCTTACGCCACTTTAACGCGCAAGCCCGGCCGCCACCAGCTGGCTCGACTGCAGCCAAGTCCCGACAAAAATGGCAGCGTGGGACGCAGTCAGTCGTTTGCTGTCCGTGCCCGGAAAAAAGGTCCCCCTCCTCCTCCCCCAAAGAGACTGAGCTCAGTGAGCAGCAACACCAGTGGCGAGCTGAGCGACAGCAGCACGACTTCGTCCACTGGCGGCGTAGTGACTGACAGTCCGGGGAGCGTGCGCAGCATCGCAGCGTCCCTGGAAAGCGGCGCAGAGGGGAAGAGCAGCTCCACACCAGATATTGTGCGGCACGAGGCTCCATCTCCCTCCCTCAGCTCCGAGGTTGCAGGAGTAAGGAGGAGGGTGAAGAGCCAGTGTGTTTCCACCGAGAACAACGGCAGCACCAAGCAGGACCGAGGGGTCAAATCGGACTCCGAGGAAGAAGAGTCAAACGGTCATGGACTGGAACGCTCCTCGTCACCTCAAAACAGCTCCAGCGAGTGCATCCCCTTCGCCGAAGAGGGCAACCTGACCATCAAACAGAGGCCCAAAGCTCCAGGTCCGCCCAGGGCTGAGGCCGTGCTGGAGCCTCCTGATAAGCCAGCGGCCAAAAATCTGGAGGTGCTGGAGTTTAATCTGAAAGAGTCGGACACGGTGAAGCGCCGACACAAACCCAAAGACAAGGAGCAGGGAGGAGGGTCCCCCAGCAGAGAGGGAGCAGGGGCCACCGAGCCCGAGTCTGACAGCAGCAGGCCTCCATCCCTGAACCCGGAGGTCAGCCTGAGAATCAGTGAGACCAGCGTGGAGAGGCCAGCCAGTCCAGCAACCGGTTCCCCCATTAAACCTCCTCTCTCCCCTAAACCTGCTGTCGCCCCCAAACCTGTCCGGCACAGTCTGCTGGCTTCACAGGGTAAGAGACTTACACCTCACTGATACGCTGTGACATTATAAAACCCGCAGATTCTGCTTCTTAAGGAAATGTGGGCTCAGTAACTGACTGAATTCTGATTTGACTGTAGATGAAACATGCGAGTCCTACTTTCTTTGACTTGTGATCTGTTACTACGCCCTCTGGTTTCACTTGGATGAAAGAGAAACTGGAACTTTGGCTCTGGGCTTGGAGTAGGGGCATGTCGTGGTTACTTTGAGTCTTTTACTTGTAGACAGAGCTTGAGACTGGGACTTTTGGGCTTTGGACTTTTTGAGTTGAACTTAGACGCTTTCCTGGGTCTTGGTTCTTTTTCTTTTGGGTGCTCCCTTTAGTGGTCTCCACAGTGGACCATCTGCCTCTATCCCAGCATCCTCTTCTGTCATGCTAACCCTCTGCACGTCTTCGTCTTTTTTTCCTACCTGGCAGCTCCATCTTCATCATCTTTTCACCAAATATCCACTCTCTCGCCTCTGCACATGCAGATCAGCTAAGCCTTGCCTCTCTAACTTGGTACTATTACAAATTTGCAGATTTGCTAGATAGAAGTATCTCAGTCGTGTTTGTCAGTGATGGTGGAACTTGAGATGGAAAGGAAGATTAGAATGGATGCATGATTCAATTCAATTACATTTTATTTATACAGCAACAAATCACAACAACAGTCGCCTCACGGCTCTTTATATTGTACAGTAGACCCTACAATAATACATACAGAGAAAACCCAACAATCATATGACCCCCTATGAGCAGCACTTTGGCGACAGTGGGAAGGAAAAACTCCCTTTTAACAGGAAGAAACTCGACAGGCTCAGGGAGGGGCGGGGCCATCTGCTGTGATTGGTTGGGGTGAGAGAAGGAAGACAGGATAAAGACATGCTGTGGAAGAGAGACAGAGGTTAATAACAGATAAGAAATGCTCAGTGCATCATGGATGGATGAAAGGATGTAACTTGACTTGTAGGTTGACACGTCTCAACCTTCACTTGGCACTTGTTGGTGTTTTACTGTATGGATATCTTCTTCTGCAGGACTGTCGTCTCCTACTGTGACCGTCAGTGTGGTTCAAAGTCTGGCCTTCGCCTCTCCATCCTCACCCGCCCGCGGGCCTCCAGCTCCATCCGCTCAGGCCCCCCAGAGCCCGTCTCTGGCAGCTGGGAGGTCTCACATATATGCATTGGGTCCAGGTCTTCCCCCTGAGCCGTCCGTGGGGGTGGAGGTGGCTCAGCAGAGACTGGATCAGACCAGCACGTCTCTGGCAGCAGCTCTAAAAGACGTCGAGAGAAAACTGAACGTGGAGAACAGCTCCGACAGGTAAGATCACCCACCTGAGGGTCAGGTCAAAATCACAGTCGACTCATTTTCCCCAGCATGGCTGCCCTTCCCACAGCAACTGAAGCATTTCGTTTGGACCTTACTTTGGTAGTTATGTGGTGTCACAGCAGCTTTCAGACTGTATGGAAGCTTTCTTCTCTTCTGTGTTTGCATCGTAAGTAATGTACATTTGTGTCTCATTCTTTAACACCAGTGGACCGAACCAAGTGAGGTCTGCAGGAACCATTTTGGACGACATCGGCAACATGTTCGATGACCTGGCCGACCAGCTGGACGCCATGTTGGACTGACATAAACAGGAAGCCCAACGTAAACCTCAGGAAGTGACATATGGATTAAGAAGGCCTGCCCAGTGGGAGGAGCTACTGCCTCCGCATGAACACCAGCACTTAGTCAAACGGAGTCGTCTACATTTCTCAGCTGTGTCTGGTCTCTGGTTGCAGGTCGGCGCGGCTCTTTAGTGTCTCAGCAGAAACCCTGAGCTGAATATTATATCACTGTTAAACACCAATACTGTAACATGAGTTTTTATGCTTCGGACATCAAAGGGCACAAAAGTCTCGCCATCGCCCGCTGGCCAGCTTCCCGCAGCTTCCTGATAAAAGACCTACTACAGACCATAATACTGGTTACCAGTCAGGATGATGAACTATGACTGCATGTATGAAATAATGGTTGGTACCATTTTTGCTGTTTGGATACTGAATAAATGTTGGAAACTCATCGAGGAGTAAAAACAGTACTTTAACTCTTACGTGATGGAGACTTCGGCAGGCAGAGACGAGGTGAGCTCAGAAACCAACGCTTTCATTCAGTGGCCTTCCATTAACCCGAGGATCGCACTACCAGAGCAAACATTTCCAAATCAGGCACTTGAATCATCAGAGGGCCCAAACTAAGCAACGGCACACCCACCAACTGTATGCGGGAAAAGAGACTATTGACTGTGTTGCTGCAGGGAAGCTGATGCCTTTTCCTTTTTTGAACCAGCATCAGTGGCACTGCGTTATAAAACACGTCCTCGGTTTTTGTGGCAGCTTCTGTCAGAAAGCGCTGGCACCATCTCTGGAACTTTTTGCCTCTTTTAGCTCCTAGTTTTGGTTTCTGGGACATTTCGAGTTTCCAGTAACACTACAGAAAACTCTGAAAAACACTAAATTACTTGCTCAACATCAACACCAAACATGGAGCTGAAAGAGGATGTGGACAACACGTATCGTCAACATGTGCCGCCTATGAGGTTGCCGATCAGTAAGTGTAAACTTTTAAAATGTATTTTCAAGTGACCGTTTAAATATGACTTTATATGCAAGCAGACTGAAGTTTCTGCTCTTTTCCTTCGACTGTGCTGAAGACCTGTCACTGTTGTAACCTGAGTTTCTGTAGTTATCGTACTTTGTTTTCTTGCTGCTGAAACAAAACCTGGATGGTCTTCGACTGTTTTTACTGTGGAACCATGTCAAATCTAACCTTTGTAATATTTAAAGAAATCTATTTTATACAGATATTAACCCTGTGTAATAAGTTGTGGCGCAGTGTCTGCGATGGTTAAAAACCTTTTCTACTCTGTGTTTATGAAAACCTGTAAAAGTGCTCGACTGTGTTGTTTGTTCAAAGGGAAGAAAAGCATATTAAGCTCATTTCACGTGTGGACAGCTGACCACAGCATGAGACACTTATATATACACATGTTATTTTTTATATTCATTTTAGCCAAATTAGTATTTAAATTAGAGTTATTGAAATATGTATATTGTACACCAGTAGAGGTATATACAGGAGTGCATATCCAACCAAAGGTCTGTACAGATTTTCATAAACATTTCCTTTAAAAGAAAATGAGTGAAATTTGCAGCTGTTACCCTCGTTATTGTAAGATGCTTCTGAAATGTTATTTTCATGTCCAGCCTGCAGGGTATGGATACTGCATGCCATGCTTGCTCTGTTGCATTTGTGCGCTGTCTGTTGTTGTCCTGTCGTTGTGTGGTCTGTGTGAATGAGATGCTCTGCTTTGGATTTGTGATTCTCAGGAAAATCCCCGTATGCATGGCTGCTCCATGCCTCCTGTTCCCAATGTGCCAGACTAAGATTTCCATCTCAGCTGGCCAAACAGACGGCAGCAGTACCACTTCTGTTTTGTTCATTGGTCAATCTTAAAAGGTTAGCGCCTGTGATATAAAAGTTTTGCTGAAACGTGTTTGAAATCAAAGTAACGTTCCCACTGTGGCTGGTTTACTGGCAAATACTCCATTCGGGGCCAGTAACAAAACAGGTTTTAAGGTGGTGTTTGAAGTTTAGCATAGCTATTTATGAAGCACTAGTACTAACATCCTCAGCAGGTGTTACACACACATATAAAGCTGGATATCATCAGCACAGAAGGTCATGCAGCTGTATTTTCAGATATTTGACTGTACAGGGCAAATAAAGAGGACCCAGTAGGCTTCCCTGAGGAGTCCCCACATTAACCATAGTGCATCTGTTATAACATGTCACCTTTTTAACATTGTAGCAATAATTTTTAAGTCTTTCATACAACCTGCTATTGTCCATCAATGTTTTATTTCACAGCTTAAAACATGTTAGAATCACTGAAACACGATCTTCCAAAGTAATCTCCAGAAACAGTGAATATGTAATGTAAGTGTAGTGTGTTGTTGAGCTGGATGATGTGTGTGTGTGCGCTGCTGCTTTTGTTTGGTTGTTCTTTTGTCCTCTGAGCTGTTTGTGTAACCATTAAATATACATACTGTCCTGATTTGGGGTTTCTTTACTCGTACTTGTGACACTGACACACAGCTTCACCACAGATGGGCCGATTACTTTTTCACGCAACAAGTAAAGTAAGGGATTACTATTGCAAAAAATAAATTAGATTACTGTTACTTTCCCGTAAGCACGCTGCGTTACTGAACCGTGCTTTTGTTTGTGTGTCTCATGATAATGACGTACGAGCGTGTGGCGTCCGTGGCAGCAACAGACGTGCAGATCAACATCAGATAATATGGAGTGATGGAGAGAGTACGACCGTGCAGCGTTTAAAGCGTGGAAGTAATCACATTACTTTGAGTTTGATTGCGTAAAAAGTGACAAAAACATTAGCGTCCGCTGTTCACTCTGTGGGAAGAAAACTTTCTACAGCGAAAAATTAAACTTCAACTCTGAGCGAGCAGCGAGCACGACTGTGATATTCACAGAGAAACCCCGGATGAATGACCATGGGGGGGGGGGGCTTCATTAAAACAGAAAAATGTAGTTAAAAGTCTTAAATTTTTGAGCTACTTTTACCAAAGCCGTGAATGATGAGGTGTTTGTTTTTACACACATTCATCCCAAAATTGAAGCTCTGGCCTGATTAAATGTGAATATGTGAATCACTTCATTGTTGACAAATAAAGAAAAACATTCTGGGGCCACTTTTCCTGAGCTCCCAGAAAGCAGATCATGTATTTTGTGGCTGTGTCCAGCAGAGGGCGACACGAACCTGCTAATTCTATCAGGACCTGAAAATATGAAATACCTGGATGTATAGATACCTCTTACACTTGTATATTTACTGCATACTGAGCAAAAATCCTCAGAAGAAAAACTGGACTTTAAAACAATCATTATTTTATCTTTCTTTTTTTGGGGGGGGTCAGAGTTTGGAATTAGGCAATGTTGACGTGATCTGTGTCGTCATATTATCCAAAAACATGTTTGTATAAGAGCAGACGTGCACTGATTGGAATTTCTTTGACACATTCCAGTTTCCTTCCCAGGGATGATGACTGACAGCATAAACAGACCCGTGTGTGTCTGTCCTCCCACCAGTGAGTGTGGGGGTTTCTTTTTTTTCCTCCCTCCGTCCTTCCTTCCCAGGGTTAGGGCTGTGTGGTTGCATTTATTCCTGTTCCTGGATTGGCTAATTCGATAGACGGCAATTCCTTTTTTTTTTTTTTTTTTTTTTTTTGCCTGTCCCGTTTGGCTCTTTTGCATCAGAATTGTTGTCTGAAGGCAAAGAAAGATGCCCAACGGATTTACTTTACCAAATTGACCATCCCAGCCTTGCCGTAATGGTCCATTTGATTCACCTTTTATTGTTTATTTTATTTTCACTTGCTGAATACGGGACAGACTTGACTGGGGGAAAGAAGGGGAGAAAGAAAGAGGGAAAGAGAAACAGCTGAGAAGAGGGACGGGGGAGAAGGGCAAAAGACAAAAACCAACCGAACGGGCAGAAAAAAAATGCATATATCAATCACCTGGATCACCTGCTGAGAAAGAAAAAAGAAAGCAAGCAGAAGAGAACAAGAGTAATAGAATAAACAACATCACAATGATATATGGGAATATGACAGTAAATACTAAATGTTAAACATTATTGTGCAGCACATAAGATCAACAGAACACAGTGTGCTTTGAGGTAGGAGCCAAAAAGGGTGTAGTTTGTGGGTGTGATCACCCGTGTGTACACCTGTGAGCATGGACGCGCTTGTTTTTTGTTTTTTAAAAGGTTCCTTCATGTAATGATCTGCTAGAGGGTGTGGGGGGGCCACAGCCCCGTCCTCCAGGGCATGAAGCAGGTATGGAGGAGATCAAAACTCCAGACATCCAGAGGCCCCCAGAACACAAGAGACCAAGGAAGACCAACAGAGGGGCAGCTGCGCCACTGTCCCAGAAAGAGCTGAGGAGAGTCCCAGATGAGGGCTCACTCAGCAGCCGCGGAGCAGAAGCCAGGGGGAGTTGCAGTGACGCGCCCGTGAGCTCCGCCGGCAGCCAGCCGTGCCTGAGTGACCGAGCCCCAGGCCGAGAGGCTCCTAACCACCAGATGACCCTCTCCCCAACAGTGGGTGTTTCAGTGTTTGTTTTTTGTGTGTGAAAATCCTAACTCAACAAGTGAAATTGGAGTAAATTTGTGTGTCTGCTGTTAAGAGAGCTTGTGCAGATCTTTGTACATTAGAGAGTTTCATTCACTGTGTAAATTAAACACTACGGCAGTCTCGCAGCAGTCAGGAGCATTTTTGTGTTAAAATTTGTTCTCCCTGTTATTTGGAAGGAGTTTAGGTCAAATGTAGGGGGTGGGAATAGTAAGACCAGGAGATAGTGGAGTACCCTTAGAGAGCCAGCAAACGATTGGCTGAGCAGTCACCCCTATTGTTTATTCCTAACACCCCGCCAGACGGTGGGAAAAAGTCGGCTTAGGGCCCACAACGACAACACCCAGAGCCCCACCTTCCCAGGTGCAGACCAGACACCCCACAGGCGAGTCGGCCAAGGAAGCGCAGACCACCCCATCAGAGTTACCAACTCCTCAGTAAGGAAAATCGCTATTGGCTGTCCTAAAAGTCACTAGAAGTCGCTAAATGATGTCATCGCCTAATTTACATAATTGGTCATACTTGTGTAATTGTAACCAACGCTGTAGGAGAGAGAACATCATGGAAGATTCAATTAAATTAAATTTTATTTATATAGCGCCAAATTACAACAACAGTCGCCTCAAGGCGCTTCATAGATACAGAGAAAAACCCAACAATCATATGACCCCCTATGAGCAGCACTTTGGCGACAGTGGGAAGGAAAAACTCCCTTTTAACAGGAAGAAACCTCCAGCATAACCAGGCTCAGGGAGGGGCGGGGCCATCTGCTGCGACCGGTTGGGGTGAGAGAAGGAAGACAGGATAAAGACATGCTGTGGAAGAGAGACAGAGGTTAATAACAGATATGATTCAATGCAGAGAGGTCTGTTATAGTGAGTGAAGTGAGTGAAGAAGAAACACCCAGTGCATCATGGGAATGGAAGAACGCAGTCTTACATATTTGTTTAATATGTGCGTTGAAGGACATGTCCTGGTCAAAAATGACTCCAAGGTTCCTCACAGCGTTACTGGAGGCCAAGGTAATGCCATCCAGAGTAAGAATCTGCTTAGATACCATATTTCTAAGATTTTCAGGGCCGAGTACAATAACCTCAGTTTGATCTGAATTAAGAAGCAGAAAGTTAGCGGCCATCAGGAGGCACAGACAGGTCCACTCCCTCTCATTATACATGGAGAACAGGTAGAATCTGTCTCCACCTTCAGGTTTCTGAGGATCCACATGTCTGCTGATGTCACCTGGACCCACAGCACCATCACCCTGGTAAAGAACGCCCAGCAGTGGCTGCAGTTCCTCCATGTCCTGAGGAAGAATAACCTGGACCTGAAGCTGCTGCTGACCTGCTACAGCTCCTCAGTGGAGAGCGAGTTTGGTACTCAGGGGCCACGACTGAGAACAGGAAGGCTGCACAGAGGGTCATTAACAGCACCCCAAAACATCACTGACTGCCCTCTGCCAGCCCTGGAGGCCATGATCAGATCCTCCTGTCTCAGGTAAACCAGGGCCATCACAGGTGACCCCTCGCACCCCGCCCACCACCTGTTTCACCTACTGCCCTCTGGTCACGGCACAGACACACAAACACACATCCTGCCCACCCACCTCACCAATCTGAGCCATGGTGTGAGTAACCCTCAGCTCTCAGGTGACTCCCACACCGACTCTACTCTGACCGAGTCTTCTCTTTGCTCTCCAATCTGTGCTTTATTCTTATTCTGTGGAGTAATTTCATTGTACATTGACAATAAAGGGCTATTCTATTCTATTCTATTCTATTCTATTCTATGTTGCACTGGTCACATCTGCCTCTTAACACAGAATGTAAATATTACCAACACATGTTCCTATGAACTCAAACTTCGTGGAGCTTCTTTACTTACTGCACACCTGAAATAAATGAGTTGACATGATGAACCCCTCTGAAGTTTTGAGATAAGAAATTTGCTTTTTTGAATGTGAAGCCAACGTACAAATGTTACAGGACTAAACTTCAAATCTTCACAGTATCAGTCAGAACTTTGTTATCCTCATTGATTAAACTTCTAAAGTTGAGACTGTCCTGATGAAATTTGGACAAACCTGTTTTACAGTTTCCAACGGCTGACAGGTCGGCTTTTGTACTCTGGGAAAAACATCTTACCTGAGCAGTTCTGACAAAGCCCCGCCCCCCACTGACTCACTTGAAAGAAACTAGGAAACACCTTGCTATTGTTCCTGACTAAAGAGACACACATACACCATCAGACCAAAGTACCAGCTTCCTCTGAGCGAGTCCAGCTGCAGGACACAAAGACAACAACAGCCACACTGAAAGTAAGTTAGTCTAAACATACGACTCAGAGGACGTTTCAGTGAAGAGGAGAAGGAGAACCAGGACTGACTGTACTTCCTGTTTTCAGCTTCATTCACAAACTCGATGGCTTCCGGATCAGACAAGGATCTTAACTGCTCGGTGTGTCAGAACATCTTCTCAGATCCTGTTGTTCTGTCATGTGGCCACAGCTTCTGCACAGACTGTCTGAAGAGCTGGTGGAGAGCAGACTCAACACACAAGTGTCCAGTTTGCAGGAGAAGATCTTCAAGGGACGATCCACCTCGTAACCTGGCTTTAAAGAACCTGTGTGAGTCCTTCCTACAGCAGAGAGATCAGCGAGCTTCAGAGGGTCTCTGCAGTCTGCACTCTGAGAAACTCAGACTCTTCTGTTTGGACCATCAGCAGCCAGTGTGTGTCGTCTGCAGAGACTCTGACAAACACAACAAGCACAGATTCAGACCCATCGATGAAGCTGCACGACAACACAAGCACAAGCTTCGGGAAGCTCTGGAGCCTGTAAAGAAGAAGTTAAAGGTCTGTGAAGAAGTCAAAGTGAAGTTTGACCAAACAGCAGAACACATTAAGGCCCAGGTCCGACGCACAGGGAGGCAGATTAAGGAGCAGTTTAAGAAACTTCACCAGTTTCTAGAAGGAGAAGAGGAGGCCAAGCTGGCTGCACTGAGGGAGGAAGAGGAGCAGAGGAGAGGGAGGATGGAGGAGAGGGTGGAGGCTCTGAGCAGAGAGATAGCAGCTCTTTCAGACACAGTCAGAGCCACAGAGGAGGAGCTGAGAGCTGAAGACGTCTCGTTCCTGCACAACTACAAGGCTGCAGTGGAAAGAGTCCAGCGCTGCCCCCTGCTGGATGATCCACAGCTGCCCTCAGGAGCTCTGATAGACCAGGCCAAACACCTGGGCAACCTGACCTTCAACATCTGGAACAAGATGAAGGACTTGGTGTCCTACACGCCTGCGATCCTGGACCCTAACACCGCTCACCCTGAAGTCCTCCTCTCTGAAGATCTGAGCAGCTTTAGAACAGGAGAGAGGCAGCAGCTTCCTGATAATCCCGAGAGGTTTGATGGAGACAGCTGTGCTGTCCTGGGCTCTGAAGGCTTTAAGTCAGGGACTCACAGCTGGGACGTTCAGGTTGGAGACAGCAAACTGTGGATAACAGGTGTGTCAGCAGAGTCCTGTCAGAGAAAGGGACACATACAATCTGGATTTCTGGAAATAGGGCATCAAAATGATCGATATTATGAATGGGCACCACCAGCTCCGGTGTCTTTTCTCCCAGTAAGGAGGAAGCTCCAGAGGATCAGAGTGACTCTGGACTGGGACGGAGGGAAGCTGTCATTCTCTGATCTTGACACTGACACACACGTACACACCTTCACACACACCTTCACTGAGAGGATGTTTCCTCTTGTTGAAGGTGACTGTAAGTATTGCACCACAGTGCAGGTGTTACCAATGAAGGTGTGTGTGACGAAACAGGCTCCCGACTTTCCTGCTAAAGTGAGGAATTCAAAACAGCCAATTTAAGACGTGATGATAAATTTGGATTTAATCTGTTTGGTTTTGGGCTTTTTAGTTGTCTTCTGGTTCTCTGTTTCCTCTTCCCCTCTATAGAGTTGTTAACTGCATTGTGTTTGTAATTTTTAATTTATGTTGATTGTTCTGATCCTCTGTACGGGTTCTTTATGATAATATTTTTAGTTTTACTTTCTTCTTTTGAGTTCACTAAATTTTGTACTCTGGTTTATAGTTATGTCTTATATTTCGTTCCTTGAGCCTAACCCCATGTCCCCTTGTATCTTCACCCACGACTGCAGACCTGCCGATGGTTCCAACACCATCATTGAGTTTGCTTTTTTTAATTTGGTAGCTGTTTTCTTCTGTTTGTTCCCCGTATTACTTTTCTTGTCACATCACCCTTGATTAGTTTCAGCTGTGTTTGTTCCCCACATTTTTCACCTTCCCTTGTTACCTCGGCTGTGTCCCAATTCAGGGTCTGCATGCTTGAAGTACGCGCACTACGCGTACTACGTACGGTGCGTAGTATAAGTACGAGAAGTGCGGAAGTGAGAGGCTTGTGAAATGGGACGGTATACGCTTCGTCGCGCTATTCAGGTTTCCTAGCAACCATGATACTAACCGCGAGACACGTTACATACAGTTTTGTGTGACAGAAATGAAGGAAAAAAATGTTTTGTTGGTCATTAATTTTTGTCATGACATCACTTTAGTTGAGTATCTGAGGCTGAGACCACAGGACTGTAAAACATGATTGTTGGGCTTCATTTCTGTGCTGAACAGTCATTTAAGATTAGCTAGTAAATAACAATTAGCTAATGTTGTTCATGAGACTAAAGTAAATGGCCTGCATTTGTATATATACGTATATATATATATATATATATATATATATATATATATATATATATATATATATATATATATATATATATATATATTTAAATATATATATATGTATATATATATATATATATATATATATATATATATATATATATATATATGTGTATATATATATATATATATATATAGGTATATATATATATATAGGTATATATGTAGGTCAAAGGTCACTCTTTCGAGGATGCCAATGTTCACATTTTGGACAGAGAGGACAGATGGTTTGAAAGAGGAGTGAAAGAAGCATCTATGTCCACTGTGAGCGACCATCTTTGAACAGAGGCGGGGTTTACGACACCAACTCTCTGCCATCTATATTCCAGTTTTGAGATCCCTCCCAGACACCTTAACACCCACTCACATCCTGGGCCATCTGACCTCAGGAATTCGCATGATAAGGTGGGGCCAGGTTTCACAATGAACACACCCGAAACTCTGGCTGATTGGGACCCACACCCAGTTTCCCACCTTGGCTCAGGCGATTAGAGGATCATCAGGGGGTCCTTTTGTCCCTCTGTGGGAGGTCACTCCCACTAGGTTTATATCTGGGACTCTCCACCATTTGACCTTAGAACTGAAGAAGCTTCTCGGATGAGAGGTGAAACGTCTTCAAGTAACTTAAAGAAGTCCAGACGCTTTTCTTTCCAAGCTCCTTTGACTATGTCTTCTAATGATGCTGCCTAAGGGAAGCATGTATAATGTAAACAGAATTGGTCCTAGCACTGAACCCTGTGGAACTCCATAATTAACCTCAGTGTGTGAAGAGGACTCTCCATTTACATGCACAAATTGGAGTCTATTAGATAGATATGATACAAACCACTGCAGTGCAGTACCTGTAATACCTACAGCATGTTCTAATCGCTCTAATAGGATATTATGGTCGACAGTATCGAACGCTGCACTGAGGTCTAGCAGGACAAGCACAGAGATGAGTCCACTGTCAGAGGCCATAAGAAGATCATTTGTAACCTTCACTAAAGCTGTTTCTGTGCTGTGATGAGCTCTGAAACCTGACTGAAACTCTTCAAATAAACCTCTGCAGATGATCTGTTAGCTGTTTGACAACTACTCTTTCAAGGATGTTTGATATGAAAGGAAGGTTGGAGATTGGCCTATAATTAGCTAAGACTGCTGGGTCTAGAGATGGCTTTTTGAGTAAAGGTTTAACTACAGCCAGCTTGAAGGCCTGTGGTACATAGCCGATTATTAGAGATAGGTTGATCATATTTAAGATCGAAGAATTAATTAATGGCAGGACTTCTTTCTTTTTCTTTTATACAGCGGTCCCTCGTTTATCACAGGAGTTATGTTCTAGAAATAGGCCGACACGCTTTTGAGCCAACTAAGAAAAGCCAGTACAGGAGAAATCTGCTCTCTCTTTCTGGTCCCTGTCAGGACTCTTGCTGCAGCATTTTGGATCAATTCAAGGCTCTTCTCTGTATGCTGCTGCCAAGTATCCGTCTCTGTATATCTGCAGCCTTTCCCGTTGGTTTATTTTTATCTATAAATCTCTGTTTAGGCTGGTTCCTTCTTATCTGAGTGTCTATATGTGTTTGTCCCCAAAGCAGCAAAGCAAAAGGAAAAAATCCTTTTAAATATTCTGCCCTTGTTTCCTGTAAGGATCTACAGAAGAAGCTGAAATGATCAGAACTGGTTCTGATGGAGACATTTAAGACTATCGTCATGGAGCTCTTTCCATCGGTGTGACTGCTTCTAATGATCTTGCAATCACTTATTTATAACTGTATGTTAGAACCAGGACTTCTGCACTGAAGATCAGTTGCATTTGTTTATTTACTTCTTATACAATGTATTGTACTTGTTGTTGTTCAGTCTAATTGTTGAATGTTGTCATTGTGCTTCTTAAATTTGTAAACTCTTAGTTCGGTCTATAGGATCAAGACATTCCTGTGATCCTGACCCCCTCTCCAGCCACTCTGTGCTGGGGGAGGATTATTGTCAACACATCCCTTGTGAAGATTCTGTTTCTTGTGTTGTCGGCTTCCTGCCCTTTTGTGGCTTCACTGTGTTGTGCACGGTGAACCAATACAGGGATTAAACCATATATTGGGTGTGGGGGAGATTACCATTTTATGACCAGGATGTTGTTAGAAACAGTTGGAAGTCACGCACACAGAGACACACACACACACATACACACACACACACACACACACACACACACACACACACACACACACACGTTCTTGCACATGCATACAGATGCTTACACATACACACATAGTGCCTTGTCTTAGAACCATTGGGGGGTTTCACGGTGGGAGGTGCTTGTGTTGTGTTGTGTTTTGTAACAGTTGTCAATAAATAGCTGCCAGCGAGCTGCTCTTTGAAGGACTTTGGGCTGGACACAGGTGAGGAGCTCCAAGAGCTGGTTCTTGACTAAAGACTTCCCTCGCTAGCAGGTTGAAGATGTTCTGTTAAGTCTTCTTTTCTTCATGATGAATAAGTCTCTAGACCCTCACGGCCCCCCTCCTGGACCCCCTGCAGTTTGCATATAGAGCCAACAGGTCTGTAGACGACGCCATCAACATGGCCCTACACTTCATCCTGCAGCATCTGGACTCCCCAGGAACCTACGCCAGGATCCTGTTTGTGGACTTCAGCTCTGCCTTCAACACCATCCTTCCAGACCATCTCCGAGGCAAGCTTTCCCAGATGAATGTGCCTGATCCCATCTGCCGGTGGATCACTGACTTCCTGACGGACAGGAAGCAGCATGTGAAGCTGGGAAAGAACGTCTCGGACTCCCGGACCATCAGCACCGGCTCCCCTCAGGGCTGTGTTCTTTCTCCTCTGCTCTTCTCCCTGTACACCAACTGCTGCACCTCCACCCACCAGTCTGTCAAACTAATCAAGTTTGCAGATGACACCACCGTTATTGGGCTCATCTCGGACGGGGACGAGTCTGCCTACAGGAGAGAGGTTGAACGTCTGGTGTCCTGGTGCAGCCACAACAACCTGGTGCTGAATGCCCAGAAGACAGTGGAGATTATTGTGGACGACATCAGGAAGCACACAGCCCCACTCCTTCCTGGACTCATTCCGCTTCCTGGGTACCACCATCACCCAGGACCTGAAGTGGGAGCCCACCATCACCTCCGTCATCAAGAAAGCCCAGCAGAGGATGTACTTCCTGAGGCAGCTGAAGAAATTCAACCTGCCAACACGGACGATGATGCAATTCTACACTGCAATCATCGAGTCCATCCTCACCTCCTCCATCACCGTGTGGTACGCTGGAGCCACTATCAGGGACAAACAGAGACTGCAGCGTGTTGTGCGCTCTGCTGAGAAGGTGATTGGCTGCAGACTCCCATCTCTGCAGGACCTGTACACCTCCAGGACACTGCGGCGTGCAGCCCGGATCTCAGCTGACCCTTCTCACCCTGGACACAGTCTGTTTGACCTGCTCCCCTCAGGCAGGAGGCTCCGGTCCATTCGCACCAGAACCTCTCGCCATAAGAACAGTTTCTTCCCCTCTGCTGTTGGACACATGAACAATAACCGTATGACTGTTCCCGCCACTCACACATGACCCTACGCTGTGTTCACTGCATCATTCCATGTTTGCACTGATCACCACCTGCACTCATGTATATATCATGTATATATCATGTATATACCTATCTACTTAACACTTTTAATTCTTATTCTTATTTTAATATTTTCATGTCTATTTAAGCGTAATTTATGACAGTATGTTTGCACTGAAGCACCGCAGCAATTTCCTAATGTTGTAAACCTGCTCAACATTTGGCAATAAAACCCTTTCTGATTCTGATTCTGATTCTGATTCTGATTCTGATTCTAAACTAGCGGGGCCTGTGGAAACACAGACCCAACAGTTGTAACTTGTCCTGCCGTCTAGGCAAGTTTTCTGCAGGAAAAGGGTCCTAATGTCAATGTAATGTTAATTCGACTTTATCTGGATAACAATAAATTAGATAACACGAGAAGTAAAGGAATTGATGCTTTATTCTCAGTATGTCCTGACTGTGTAAAACCTTAGACATTCCTCAGATTACTAAATATTACAAGTAACAGTTAAAAAAGTGATCTGGGCAAAAAGTGCTTGAACCTCTGACTCACTTTGCAGATGGGCTGGTGAACCACGTGACTGTGGCTCCTGTACTAGATTTTAAGCAGCACTTGCAGGAGTCTTCAGTCACTCCTGGCATGTCCTCTCCTCAGACTGTGAGTTTGGACCCTGATGAGCTCACACTGAGCTGCCTGCTGCCCACATAGGAGGAGGTAAGAGCCCGAGGCAGGTCACTGCAGGACTCCACTCTGAAATAATGAGTTAAGTTAACCTCCTGCAGTACTGCTAAAGAGCTCTAAATAAGCAAGTTTATAATTTAACAGCTGAACTTGAACTTTTATATAGTAGGTTCAGTTTCAAGATTCTTTATTCGCCACATGCAGAGTTATACAAGTAGAACACGCAGTGAAATGTAACCTGACACGCTGCTCGACTTGTGCAAAAGGGGAGAGAAGAAGAACATTATATACTGCAAACATTAGGTGACTGTGCAGTAGTAGCATGTATGCAGCAAGAATTCTGTACATTAAGTGAATTAAATTAGACAATATGAACATATTTAAAATTAAAAAAGAATTTGAAATGTACATTGTACCGATGGGTTTCTTCGGTCTAAAGCTGATTTACAGATCTCACCATTCTGCTCAGAATTTCTTATACCTTGAATTTGACAAACATAACAGGAGCTGAAACTCAGACTGTAACTCACCAAAACCAAAGTGACTTCATGAGATTGTTAAACTAAAGAAAAGTAGCAGGAAGTTCTAACTACACTCACACTGCTGTGGACATCTTTCATTTTCTAAAGGTGAGAATGTCCTGATGGAACATAGTGCAGGTACGGCAGGTTTATCCGTACAGCAGCTTTCACACACGATTCAAAGTGCTTTGCAGAAAAAAACAAGAACCAAAAATAAAAGAAAGACAAAACAAAGGCAGAAATAATACTATTAGTAACAGCATCAACAATAAAAACAACAATAAAACAGCGATGGTGCAGATTTCTGATTAGTTAAAAGCAAACACTCAGTTTTGGTTGGAGACGTCAGACCTCAGTGGTTCCTCCTTCAGTCGACTCTACACGATATAAAATGAGCTCCTTCAAATCTCACTGGGGCACAAAATCTGTCAGAGTAGTTGTATGTCTAAGACACCAACAGGCTGATTTATTTACAGCTCTAATAGGAACTCAGGTCCTTGTCCACGATTGTGGTTTTTCCCACAGGTTGACGTCTTTCGTGCCCTGGAGTCAAGATGTCAACTAAGCTGCATCGATCACAGCTGTTCCCGGGATTATCAGGTTGAGTCCTTTTTGAAAATCTTTCAATATGAAGGATTTTTTGTTTCAAATGGGTCAGTTTGAGATGTAAAGACGAATCTACTGCTTTTTGTTGTTTGTTAGTTTGATTGTTTTTGGCCTTTTGTTGACTTTTATTTCCTTGAAAGAGTAGTTGTCAAACAGCTCGGTGATTTTTGAGGTGATTTCAAATCTACATTTGAGTAACAACAACAAAAGACACGATTCTTTTTGTTGTACATTATCATCTTTAAATGTGAATCTGAAATAAAAACAGTAACTGATGTCTGATAAAAACATTTTACATTTTTTACTTTCTAAAAATGAAGCATCACAGAGAGTTTGTTGAGAACAGTCGGGGGAAATCTTCAGCTCCGTCTCTGTATTGTTGTCATCAAATTAACTGGGACTGTCTTTAAGGCCTCATTAAAGCCCACTTTCTCTTGATTGGCTAACTTCCAGAAGCCTGCTGAGGGGCTGTGCACTATCGTATAAAGAACTGTGCTGTGGAACAGTTTTCTGTTTCTCTCGTCTGTTTTCTTGTGTATGTTTGTGGTTATTTTTCAGTTTTCTCTTTAATGTTGTTTCATTTCTTGGCCTGATCTGTAGCTTTGTTCTGTGCGTCTGTTTTTAAAAGGTGCTGTAAATAAAGTTATTCTGTCACAGCAGATTATCTCCCACTAAAGTCCAGATGAACAGAATTTCTTACCTGATGATTGAGCGTCTGAAGTATGAGGTGTGTATCACTGCACACTTTATTTAACCTGAATGTGTGACATCAGAACATTGTGTATGTATATAACCTGACAAGAGGCCCATTTATAACATGAAGGATAGCATGTAGTTCATGTGTTTTTCCAGCAGAGGGCGCTACTAACACAACAGCCCTGTCGGGATGTGGGAAATTCCTCCCTCTCCAGAGCTCCTACGTAGTTACTGACCTGAGGTGCATATTTCTGTGTTTTTCATCATTTATGCTTAAAATGTAATGTTTTTAAATCTTGTTAATCTATGAGAAATGTGGAAATCGGAATTTCGACTTTTGTCCTGTGACTCACAAATTCACCGGATTGTTAATAATAGTTATGGTTCAAAAATATTTTAAATACTGTGTGTGTGTGTGTGTGTGTGTGTGTGTGTGTGTGTGTGTGTGTGTGTGTGTGTGTGTGTGTGTGTGTGTGTGTGTGTGTGTGTGTGTGAGAGTGTGAGTGAGAGAGCGCGCGCGCGTGTGTGTCTCCCGGACCAGATGACTCGCCTCTGCTGATCATTTCCGGGTTTGCAGATCTCTCTCGTCTTTCCCGCAGTGACTGCACTTCGGTCGGTTTTCTCCTCCGTGTGTGAGTCGGGACCCTGAGAGCAAACACAGAGCTGCCTGCTGCCTGCTTCGGGAAGAGGTAAGACCCCGAGGCTGTCTGACCGCTGCAGAACTTTGCTCTGAAATCTCAAACTTTAAACTTCCGTAAGTGTCGGAGCAGATTTCTGAACAGCTGAAACAACTGAAGGTGGGGCGTGAACAAACATTACCCCACTTTTAAATCGGCTCATAGTACACCCGAAAAATAGCTTTTAATTGATTAGAATCTGAACTTTAACACGTGTTTGAGTTTCATTTTCAGTCTTCTGTCCTTTTGTTGTTCGCCTTGTAATCGGAAGGTTTCCGGTTCGAGCCCCGGCTTGGACAGTCTCGGTCGTTGCGTCCTTGGGCTACTGATGGTGGTCAGAGGGCCCGGTGGTGCCAGTGTCCGGCAGCCTCGCCCCAGGGTGGCTACAGTGTAGCTGCCATCACCAGCGTGTGGATGACTGGATGTGTAAAGCGTACAAATACAGGCCATTTGTTATCACGTCTCTGCTTATTCTCCTTTTAATCACTAAAAAAAATCTCAGGGAAGATCGAACTAGGTGAGTGCTGCCTCAGTCAAACACAGGGGCTTTCATTCAGAGTGTTTTAACGGAGTTTTGTGGGTTGCCAGGTTTGTAAACCATTCCATTTGCTAAGCGTACATGAGCAGCTGTTTGATCCTGCAGAGCCGCCTCCTCTGTCAGAGCTGATCATGTTACAGAGGAGAGGGAGCCACCCTCACATTTCCCATGTTATTGGACAGCCTGTGATGATGAGGTGAATGCTGCTATAAAAGCGCTGCAGGAAGCTGCTGACACCTCTGATACACGTAAAAGATGCTACAGGCTGAAACTGTCTGCGTCTTTACTCTTCAGCTCCACCTCCTCCACCCAGGGCTGGATTGGTGGTTTGGCACCCCTCCCCTATCTTCGCCGTGCGCACAGGCAGCCTGTAGAAAAAGTTCAGTGTGGAGAAGATGGAGCTGAAAATCTGAGAGAAAACAAGAAGAAAGTAAAAATAACAGCAGAATTAACGACAACCGTAGTAACAGGTAGTAAGCAGACCTCACAGCAGGCCGCGGCTGCACCAGCTGTGGAGACGTGAGGAAGAGACGAGGAAGATGAGACTAACGTGGTGAGAAAACAGGTGGAGGGAAGCAGAGATTGAAGGATTCGGCTAAATGAATGGCAGCTCTGACCATGAGCTAAGACTCGACTAAGAACTGACCCTGATCAAACCCCGCTTTGATATTTATAATAATAATAAATGAAGCGGGCCGCCGGCGGCTTCATCATCCTCCGAGCGTCGCTGTGATCTGTGTGATTGATGGGTGCGAATCCAAAACAAAAGACAACGATTTCAATTTGAACTTGATCACATTAAAAAGTTGACAGTAGAATTTCTCATTTAAAAAGCTTCGTGCTGCGTTATTAAAGCTGCCCGCGCGGCTCCTTGTTCAGACGGCTTCACCCGCGTGTGCGAGGTGGAGGAGAAATACCCTGGATTACACCAACAAAGGTGGATGCAAATACTGTAACATGAGGTCACGTGGTCGGGGTTGGTTTAAGCTGATTGGATGAAGCTGCGGGTGAAGGAGCAGCTTTCACCACAGTCACACCTGCAGCGCTTCCTGTTACCTGCTCGCCGGTTTCATGCTTCCTCTTTTATTGGCTGTGCCTGACCAGGACGCAGCCTCGTGCAGAGCGTTTAGAAATCTGCAGACTACAGAGTTCAACGCAGTTTGGACACATCTACCTGTGTTGGTCAAGGAAGTAGTTTCGTGAGGTCACTTCCTGTGACAGTCATGGGAACCGGAATGTGAGGTTTTGTGGTTTAACTCAGAGACACAGGACGCGAGGCCCTGAGCTGCTGTTTGCAGAAACACGCCCTGTGCTCGGCGGCTCCAGAGCCACGCCTCCTCTGTGGGTCATCAGTGTTCGCACATTGACTTTATTGTTTTCTTTGTGATTATTGATGATCGGCTGTTTCAGGTCGAGCTTGTTTTTCAGGTCATATGACACTCTGACTTTGAGCAAAGTGCATGCAAATGTTATTGGGCGCACGATCCTGCGGGATTTGTGGAGCCTGCTGTGTCTGATTCAGTCACAAGTTCCTCTCAGACTCCGTTTCAGCTCTTATCTCAGCAGCGCGTGAATGTTTGAGCTGATATCCTGACGCCAGTGTGCTCAGACTCACTCACTGTGTGATGTGTTTGCTCTTCAGGGTTGTGGATTCAGCAGAGGACGAGGTTTCGTGTTTCTGGTCGTGGCTCATAAACATGTCGCCAGAGTCTTTACAGACCTGGAATTTATGGAAATATGGAGATAAAATGACTAAAAGGCAGGCAGCAGACTAACCCGGCAGGTGAACCTAAACCCCGGCAGGTGAACCTAAACCCCGGCAGGTGAACCTAAACCCCGGCAGGTGAACCTAAACCCCGGCAGGTGAACCTAAACCCCGGCAGGCCTCTTATTGGTGAAACCTTTGCACCACCCACAGACTCGTGCTCTGCTGTGGAGGTGTCAGCCAGTCGTTTACAGAGACTTTGTTAGGGTCTGTGTTCAATAATCAATAACTGCCATCAGGCGGCTTGTATTGATTAGCTGTAGAAACAGGAGATGCTGACAGATGTCAGTAAAAAGCTGAACCAGCGTGAAGAAGTCTTCCCTCAGAGTCGGTTCTTTTTTTCTTCATTTGAAATCAAACGTGATAAAAATTGTTTTTTAAGGTTATTCTCAGCTTTTCTCTTTTCCTGATACACTTCCTTCTTTCCTCTAATAAGCCCCGCCCTCTCTATGCCATCATCTGCAGTAATTCGCTGACATCATGTCTAAGAAGGCCGGAAACCGCGGGCCAGAGATGGAGGGGCTGTTGGAGGCATCGATCATCCGGATCCCTCCGCATCACTACATCCACGTCCTGGACCAGAACACCAACATCGCCCGAGTGGAGATCGGACCGCTCACCTACATCCGCCAGGACAACGAGAGGTCAGAGGAAGCCGCCCTCCGGCTTCAGCAGGAAGACCTCTGACATTCAGGCTTCCTCGGGAGGAGCTCAAAACTTCATAACATCAAAGTCTTCTCCTTTTTTTCCCCCAGAGTGCTTTTCACTCCGGTGCGCATGGTCATGGTGCCTCCTCGTCACTATTGTGTGATCGCTAACCCCGTGGCCCGCGATGACGACAA
>NC_137425.1:1415000-1445000 GCF_964374335.1 Astatotilapia calliptera
TGCGGGGCCCCATCGAGTACGTCCCCCCTGCCAGCGTGGAGGTGTTGCTGCGGCGCCAAGCCATCCCGCTGGATGAGAACGAGGGCATCTACGTCAGGGACATCAAAACGGGAAAGGTAGGAGTGGCCTCAGCGTTCCCAGCCCCGCCTCTTTACATTGTCTTATATTTAGCAGAACGCTAAATATAACGCTAAGAGTCCTTAAACCTTCCTCGTGACCAGCAGGGGGCGACTCCTGCTTGTAAAGATTGCCTCAGCTCATCATCATCACAGGACCCTCAGTGCAGAGCGTTTAGGGTTTTCCTTTAATGTGTCACGTGTCTGTAAATGATTGATGATCGTGGTCAATGCCATAGCAACGTATTGCTGGTCTGCAGGTGCGCGCGGTGATTGGTCACACCTACATGCTGACTCACGACGAGGAGCTGTGGGAGAAGGACCTTCCTCCAAACGTCGAGGCCCTGCTGGGCGCTCGTCTCGACCCGCTTGCCGACCGCTCAGACCGCGGCCAGCAGGCACCGGCTGCCCCGAGGGAGAAGACCAGGGTGGTGTCCTTCAGGGTGCCCCACAACGCCGCCGTGCAGGTCTACGACTACAGGGAGAAGAAAGCCAGGTGGGCGCTGCTGTGCGTTGGAGTTGAATGAAGCTGAACTGCTGGTGCTGATGGTGGTTTTGTCTGCAGGGTGGTGTTTGGACCGGAGATGGTGATGCTGGGACCCGACGAGCAGTTCACCGTGCTGTCGCTGTCTGGGGACAAGCCAAAGAGGGCCAACGTCATCAAGGCCATCTGCCTCCTGCTGGGGCCCGACTTCTTCACCGACATCATCACCATCGAGACGGCCGACCACGCCCGGCTGCAGCTGCAGCTCTCCTACAACTGGTAAGCGCACGCTTGTGTGAGTCCGTGGAGAGGCCGGTTCACAGCACAGCAGCATGATCTCTGACTGCTCCGGGTTTTTAAAAAAAAAAGTGCATTTCCGGGTTAAAGCGCCGACAAACGCAGACGCCTCCCAGTTCTAAGTGTTTCTTACCTTGGCTCCTCCCCCTCTCCCTCACAGGCACTTCGAGGTGAAGTCTCGGGTGGACGCAGCCAACGCCGCGGCCGTGTTTTCGGTACCCGACTTTGTGGGCGACGCCTGTAAAGCCATCGCATCGCGGATCCGTGGAGCTGTCGCCTCGGTGCAGTTTGATGATTTCCACAAGGTTTGTATCGGAACATCCAGCCTGTGATATCCTGATGCTTTTACATTCAGAATGAAATGAAATCACCAACTGATGAAGAACAAGCCGGTCTGCAGGTCAGGCCGACCGACATCCATCTCTGTGTTTGTGTTCTGGGACTTCGCTCGAGCAGCTTTGCATGATTCAGTTCGAAATAATCCTTCTTTGTCTCACACTGAACCTGAGAGCAGCCTGTGAAACGAGTTGTTTTACCCCCAGACCAGCGCAGGTTCGAGTAGTTTTCTCCTCATAATTAATGTCAGCTGAGTGTACTCAGGCTTGATAAGAACAAATGACTAAAGTAAAATATTAGTCGAAAATGTGCCTCCATCCGTTGTGGTGGGAGACGCACAGGTCACAAGATTCAAATAGAAATATCAGATCTTCCCTTCAGCACCGTCTCTGTGGATCATAACTGCTCAGTTCATGTCCGAGTACAACGAATTGTTTAAAAATCCCAGATTCTGACGTGATCGTTGAGCCAACGTGTTTCTTCTGCAGAACTCGAACCGGATCATCTGCTCGGCCGTGTTCGGCTTCGATGAGAAGATGCAGGTTCGCTCGAGTCTTCGCTTCAGCCAGAACAACCTGGTGATCAGCAGCGTGGACATCCAGTCCGTGGAGCCCGTCGACCAGCGCACACGAGATGCCCTGCAGAAGAGCGTCCAGCTGGCCATCGAGATCACCACCAACTCCCAGGAAGCGGCTGCACGGTCCGACACACACACACACACACACACACACACACACACACACACACACACACACACACACAGCATCAATGAGACGTCGCAGCTTCATGAGGTTTGCTTGTGTGCAGACACGAGGCCGAGCGTCTGGAGCAGGAGGCCCGGGGGAAGCTGGAGAGGCAGCGCATCACCGACCAGGCCGAGGCGGAGCGAGCCAGGAAGGAGCTGCTGGAGCTGGAGGCGCTCAGGTGAAGCCAGACGCCACCAGCAGGAGAAAATCAGAGCGTTAGATGGCTCTTAAATATCTTCTCAAGGTCACAGGATGCAAACAAACCACGACGCCTAATGTTATCAATTATGAGACTTCGACATGTTTTATGTCTGTCGTCACATTTTTGTTCGAATTTTTAAAGATCAGCTTGGAGCTGCTTCCATGAGGCAGAGCTCGAGTGTAACACACAAAGACTCTGACAGACTCCAACCGTCAGAACTAATTTACAACAAACTGCAGACAAAACTAAAAGTGTGTGTGTGTGTGTGTGTGTGTGTGTGTGTGTGTGTGTGTGTGTGTGTGTGTGTGTGTGTGTGTGTGTGTGTGTGTGTGTGTGTGTGTGTGTTTCAGCGCGGCGGTGGAGAGCACCGGAGCGGCGAAGGCTGAAGCTCAGTCTCGGGCGGAGGCGGCTCGGATTCAGGGAGAGGCGGCGGTCAGCGAGGCCAAACTGAAGGCCGAGGCTCAGAGGATCGAGGCGGTACGTTCACACTTCCTCCCTTTCAGTATAAAACATGTCAGTAAAATCTGCCGCCTGCTTTAAAGTAACGAGTCGGCATCAAACGCTGACTCACAGCTCACTGATTCACCAAAACGATTAAAAGTGAGCTTGAAATAGAGTTCAAGGGTCGAATGATGTCACACCGATTAATCCAGTTTACATGAACAAAAACACAAAGACTTTGTGCTGGATGGATTTAACCTCGCCGTCTGAAAGAAGGCGCCGGCTCACGAGTCCCAGTTTAAACGGATTCAAAAGAAAAAGTGACGCCGCGGAGTCGAAGCTGTCCAAGTCAAAAAGAAGAAGCTGGCAAATTATCGCGCAGATCTAAACAGCTGTGTTAAAAAATTCTCTCTAGTCTCCATGGCGATATTTTCTGTCACATGTTTTGGCTGTCGTCTCTTCGTTGTAGTATTTCTGTCGTAGCGCTACGTCAAAGTTTTCCCTCATCCTTCTTATCTGCTCCATCTCCACACCAGCTTTATTCAGTTTAATTCAGCCTCGAGGTGCTTTTTATTGTAAGGTCGACCCTATATGTCTCTGTAATGTGTGTGTGTGTGCAGGAGGCGGAGCTGCAGCGCCTGGCGAAGGCTCGTGAGCAGGAGCTGAGCTATAAGAAGGAGATCGACCATCTGGAGGTGGAGAAGCAGCAGCGGCTGGCTGAGATCGAGAGTCAGCGCTTCAAGCAGATGATGGAGAGTTTGGGCAGCGAGACGCTGAAGGAGATCGCCAGAGCCGGCCCCGAGATGCAGGTACCACACCCACGCCGCTGACACCACACCCACGCCGCTGACACCACGCCGCTGACACCACAGCCACGTCGCTGACACCACACCCACGCTCACACCACACCCACGCCGCTGACACCACACCCACGCCGCTGACATCACAGCCACGTCGCTCACACCACACCCACGCCGCACGAACATGAAATGCTCCGAATTATTTTAAGAATAAGAAAGACTCTGCTGAGAGTCTACGCCACACACAAGCTGATTATGTGTTTATTATAATAAACATTATTGTGTTTATTAAAGCAAAAAGGTTTTTTCTGCTCTTTTTGTAGACGTCTGACAACAGGTTTCATTTCACTTATTTTGAAAAACCACACCATACTTGTTAACCGACCACCGAGCGAGAGTAAAACTAGAAGCACGCGTGTTTCAGACCAGACGCACGAGACTTTGTTTCAAAGATCTGTGTTTGAAAACGTGTAACTGAAGGCGACACGCTCGCCATCGAGCTTCAACCTCAGTGGTCTGTGTACGAACGGCGTGATGATGAATAGGGCGCGACGTTGAACTGCAGCACAGACTCGTTACAGTCTGTCTATTGAAGATTTATTAACGCAGTCTTTGCTTTTAATTTGCGCTCGTTTACTTTTCCATCACATCGCTCGCCTGACTCGGACGCTGGCCGCTTTTTGCAGCGTTTGCTCGAATAATAAACGTGTAATAATGAATTAAAACAAATTCGAGATTGTTTGCAGATGAACCAGAGTAACGTTTATCGTCTCATTTAAACCTGTTACTGCTGCGCAGGTGTTTATGCTGTCTTATAATGGGGGGGTTATTTTAAAGCATCTGCCCCAAAATAAGGTTTTAAGCCTTGTTTTAATTTCTCTTGTTGTTTTTGCTGCTGCTGAGCTTAAAACTGTCTGCACTGGTTTGTTTCCTCCAGGTGAAGATGCTCCAGTCTCTGGGGCTCAAGTCCACCCTCATCACGGACGGCTCGTCTCCCATCAACCTCTTCACCACAGCCAACGGCCTGCTGGGGGCGCTGCCGGGTCAGGGACAGGCCCAGTGAGGAAGAGGAGGGGAACAGATGTGAAAGTAAACCTCAGCAGATCTTCTCTCTTGTTTCTGTTACTGCCGACTTCTCAGTGATTTCATTCAGTTTCTGCAGCCGTCAAACAAAACCCATCTTTTAGCCTCGTTCATCAGCTCTGTGCAAAGAAATGTTTCTTTTTAATCATTTAAGCCCAAATTTGTTTAACTTAACACGAGCGTGAAACGTTAGACTGTGACGAGGCTCAGAAACATGAAGCTGATGCACCTGAAGGACACAGACCCTCATCACATCTCGTTTTTTAGACTCGTCATCGACTAGTTTAGAACAACTGACTTTTCAAAATAAGAGCCAGAGGAACAAATATGAAAGCACTGCTGGTCGAAATTAACAACACCTGATGGTTCAGTGGAACAAAGGTCACTGATGAAGACGACTCCTGACATTTAGGAATTTCTTTCTGTTGTTTTCTTTATTTTTCAGGTTCAACATTGGAGGTCGTGACGGGTTTTTTCCACCTACCTACCTACAATATGTTAAAGTTCAATATTAAAGCGATGTGTGCTGGCCGGAGGAAGTGAGGTGCGCACGTGTCGGAGAACCCGCAGCGAAGATGTCGTTCACCGTCCCACGCTGACAGCCAAAGATTTGTTCCTACTGAGCACTTTTTCTCCCAAAGCTAAAAATGCTGTTTACAGATGTTGACTCTGGTGTGTGGATGTCTCTGCCTTACAAAGTACTCATGTTCTTCCTTCTGTGGTTTTTTCGCTGAAGCAATATTAAAACTGACGTCCTCCGCTGTGCCCGTGTTTTATTTTCATGCGCTGCTCTGATTCGCCAATAATGAGCAAACAAAAGCTCCAAACGCTCAGTTCATGACCGTGTTTCTACTCCCGGCCCTGTGTGAGGTCATGGGGTGTCCCCTCTCTGGGTTCAAATGTTCCTCCAGTCCAAAAGCAAAGCGTCCTCACCTTCAGCTCCAAAGGATCACGTGTTCTCTCAGCTGTTACAATAAAGTCAAACAAAGGTTTGTTTTCCATCTAAATCTGATACGCCCCATTCTGATTGAAGGATGTATGAAACGGGGTCAGTGAAGCCCAGGACGAGGGGGCAACTGTGCTCATTAAAAGGTCAGGTTGTGGGTCACTGATGGGTGGAGACAGACCCTGTTCATCAGTCAATCAGAAGAAAGTCTCAAAGGTCAAAGAGCACACGAAGGCCTGGCGTAAAACAAGCAGGGATGATTTTGAGCCGCGACCCACGCAAAGCCAAAGAGCGAGGCGTGGCCCGTTTAATCCACCTGAGAAAATCCACCTGAAGGAGCTACTCGGTCTTCTCCATTTGGCCACAGGTTCTCATCCACATCACATCTTATGTCATCTAGGGCAACACACCTAGGAAAGAATCTTCTGGCTGCCAGAATTGAAGGAGTTGAAAAATTGAAGCAGTAACACCTGTGCAGATGTTCATCTACAATGAGAATCAGCTGTGGCTGGTTAAACTGCATTTTTAGATTTAAAATATGTTTCAATAAAATATTGCTGTTGCATTTTGCTGTCTTATTCAGTTTTGCATTGTGTTATTGTTTTGGCCATAAGTTTAACATTTTTGAAAACAGTATGTAAGCACATGCAAAATGTCCTGTACGTACAAAGATTTTTGGCAGTTGTGTCTGAGTGAGAAGATGATTCATGAAATTTGAGAGATTAAGTCATTGAATGCATTTTGTGCCAAAACAATGATAACTGGTCCTCAGTTTAGCCCACATAGACTTCTGTTGTGCTCACTGTGTGAGGACTTTTGCAAACGTGACCTAAGTATTGAGACATGTGTCCTAGAGTCTGTAAAAAACTGTAATAGTTAAATATTATTGTTGAGGGGCACAGACAGGACTCCGCACGCACACACACATAAAAAAAAAGTTGCCTCAACAAAAGGGCACTTTGGGCACCCATCAGGAAAGGGGCGGGTGCTCAAGCCCCTCTAGCCCCCCCTCTGCACGTGCCTGACCCTAAGACCTGACCAACTTGGGTGGCCAAGCTTCTGCTGGTCTAGCTTTTAGGGTCACTGAGACACGCAAACCCCCCCGACCACATTATGGTGGTAATCCCTCAGGGGGAAACAGATTTCAGTCAGGTTTCAGAGCTCATCACAGCACAGAAACAGCTTTGAAAACTGCTAATTTAAATAAAAGTAAAACAAAGTAGGCCAAGTTATAAAGAAAAAGGCAAATTCACCAAGTCTTGAAATATAAAAGTGAAAAATAGAAATACAGAATAAAATAAAATATCTTTACAACCAACAACATAAAATCTATCTTAATTACATGACCTTATTTTGCAAAAATGAAATGAGAATAAAATCAGACATTCAATTTATGGACTCAAATTAACAGAGTCGCATTAAACGCACCTCACTGCCTGCCGTAGCTGCACCTCAAAGGTTGGATTTAACCAAAGTCCCGCAATTAAAGGAAATTTAAAAAAATGTTTCTAACAGATACAGTGAAGAACATTAAAATCGTTCACTGTCAGTTACAGCCGCTATGACCCTGACGCCCTGCCTACTGAGAAACCTGCCCCCGGGTCATCTGCATACTAACAGTGATTGGCTGAGGGAGGGTGAGCATGCGCACAAACACAACCGCGGTAAAGTGAGCCGTCATTTGTGAGCCGCGGTCAAGCCAGCCGCCTCCTATCCGCCGCATAAATTTCCTTGCGCTTTTACACCAGTCTGTACGGTAGCGCCTTTTCGCTTTATATCCCGATTGAAAGCCTAGACCCGCGCACACGTGCACGCGCGCGAACACTCACACGCGCATGGGCGCACACAAATTACAATGAAACAGCCCGATACAGTCAATACAATTATGTCTATTTCAGAAATTCATTAAAAATCATCCTGAGTAGTTGAGGTCCAACTTTCAACAGATTCCTTCTCCGGGACACCTACTGTACCTGTGTGCCAGGTTTCAGCCAGATTCACTGTAAAATTCCTCAGAAATTAATGGAAACTTCTATTCATTTATATACAGTCAATACAATAGAATTATGTCAATTTTCAAAAATTGCATTTATAATTTATAAAAATTGCATATAAATGTTCTTTAATCTTTGAGGAATTTAAAGTAAATCTGGATGAAACCTGGCACACAGGTACAGTAGGTGTCCCGGAGAAAGAATCTGTTCAACTACTCAGGATGATTTTTAATGAATTTCTGAAATAGACATAATTGTATTGACTGTATTGGGCTGTTTCATTGTAATTTGTGTGTGCGCGTGTGCGTGTGACTGTTCGCGCGCGCGCACGTGTGCGCGAGTATAGGCTTTCAATCAGGATATAAAGCGAAAAGGCGCTACCGTAAAGACTGGTGTAAAAGCGCAAGGAAATTTATGCGGCGGATAGGAGGCGGCTGGCTTGACCGCGGCTCACAAATGACGGCTCACTTTACCGCGGTCAAACACAGCACGGAGCGAAAGAGCGAACGAGATGTGAAATATGTCATCTCATGTGTGCCTTTTCTAGCGGTTTTGCAGCTACTGTAGTGAATCGTGTCCATGTTCAGTTTGGTGGTAAACTATTATTTTCGTTCTCAACTTGTAAAAGTTTGACTTGAGCGGGCAGGATGTTTGTTTGAGGGGGCAACGCCCCCTCTTGGCCCAGTGTATAGCCCGGCACAGAATGAACAGGTGAGATTGGGACCACTGGGACCATCTTCATCATTTATTTCACGTCATTTTGAGTTTTGCATCTGGGTTGGGTTTGGGATCACCAGCTTCACGTCACAGTGACGTTTAAACGTTGAGAGTGATCAGAGAGGAAACCGATGTTTAAGGCGCCATCAGCAGACGCTCCAGCTCCAGCTCTGGGCAGCGTACTGAACACTGGGGCTTGTGCTCCCGTGTGTCCACTAGAGGGAGCTCACAGAGTTCTCTGTTGGTGATCATGCTGTGGCGTGTCCCAGGTGAGGTTGTAGATTTTAAAGCTGCACATAGGCTGAAGCTATCACACTTAAGGAGCAATGAAACAACTACAGCTTTACTCCGAATATTACGTGTCTTTGTACTCCCCACAGATCCACTGGATCTAAATGAAAATGATCGATCCTGTGCAGAGCCACCATGATTTTCTGCATGTTTGAAATTTTGGACATGTGAACACAGGACCCCCCGCTGGAGCCCCCAGTGGACAATAGAGGAACTGCAGGTTTCAGTCCCGGTGTTTGCAAACGCTCATGCTTTCTCTGCACAGCGACCCCGATCACACCGATCAGCCTGAGCGACAGAGAGGCACGCGTGTGAAAGAGCATGTTTTTAGTCTGTTATTAGGATGGACTCGATCGCAGGCACGTCAGGGCGAGCAGCTCTGCAGAGACGAGGTGGCTCCTCTTTAACTCAATTCATCGACCCTGTAATTGAATCAGGGGAGGATAATGAAATCCCTCAAGGTTGACTCTAACTCTCTCCAACTGTCTCCTCTCCTTCAGGTTCCTCTTCATCTTCTGTTATCGACCCATCGCCCTCTGCTGGCTCCGCGTTTGCGTGGATATCCAGGATTCATCGATAAATCAGCTGATCGATGCCACAGAAACCCTGAGTAGTAAACGGCGAGCGTCACAGTCAGACTGAGAACAGAGACGTGTGTTTGTGCAGCGACCTTTCAGTAGAAATGAATCTTAATTCATTAAGAAACTGACAGAAAATTAACTGGTGACTCACCCAGTCCTGCACTAATCTAATCTTTCCTCCACGTAGGACTTTGTGTCAGATTTGCTCTTTTTCACATTTTTAATAGACTCGTGAAATGTTTATGTTCTGACTCTTCTTTTTTCTCTTACTTGAAAAAACAATAAGATCCAGAAACACAATGGTTCATGACATCCAACAATCGCGTTATATTTTCAGAATGATGCCAGAAACACTCAGCGTTCACCTCAGCGTCTCTCTGCAGAGAGGTCGGCATCTTCCAGGCGACCAGTCGGGACCTGTGTGTTCTTCACATCCAGCAGATCCAAGCTGAAGCGAACACAGCAACATTTACTGCAGGTTCGACTTCAGCCTGTAACCAGCATCACGCAGAGAAACACATCTGAGAGCATCTTCCTGCATATATGATGTACTTTTGTGCTCATTTAATTCCTTGTTTGTTCTGTATCTGCTGCTTTCCTGTGTATCAGTGACAGCTGTCTGCTTGCATACGTAGTACTTGCTTTGGTCCTATTTCTATTATCTTCCTTTTATTATCTATGTTACTTGTTAAGCATACCCTTGGTTTTAAGTGTGCTTTATAAATAAAGTTTATTATTATTATTATTATTATTATTCCTGATAACCAATCGGGAGGCCACGTCGAGGACAATCCAAAGACCTGAATCTCCTGAGTGCATTTTAAAATCACCACCCTGTGAGCCAGCGGGCACAGATTCACCCTCCTCAGATCCTCAGCAGGGAGCCAGACGGCAGCGGCATCACGCTAAGCTCCAGAATGCTCGCCAAGGTGACATGAAGGCAGGCGAACGCAGAGAAACCAAATGCACCTCATAAGCACCCAAAGCACAGATTTACTGCACAGCTGCACAGAAAACGCTCCGCGGCACTAACAGCCCAAGAAGAAGAAGATCAGAAGCACCCAGCGCTGCCGACTGAAGCCTCCGTCACACCATGAACTCCACAAGTATATACACAGTACACAACTGCACACATCCAACCACAAACAAAGAAATAACAACAATAACAATGAAGGCGAACCTTCAGGGTCACGATCTGCACAACAGCAACTAGACTTGTTTTCCATTGTGCCCTGGTACTGTAGGAACGCGACACTTTTGGTCACAGCTGTCCTCTCGTGAGTTTCACCGTTGGTTCTGAAAAACGGACTGAAAGGAAAAAGGCAGCAGGGTGGAGACAAAGGCTGAAGCAGCTCCGACTTCGATTCGTCACCACGTCACATGATCAACAAGGAATCAATCAATCTTTATTTATAAAGCACTTTTCATACAGAAAAAATGTAGCACAAAGTGCTTTACATAGTTAAAAGCAGCCCACCCCACCCTCCAACTCACTCCCCACACTCTCAATACACGTATATCCCCCCACCCCCACCCCCACCCACCCACACACACACACACACACATGCGCACACTTAAAGAGTAAAAATTGGGCTGGGCTCGCATGAGCCAAGTGAGGAAACATTATAACAGGGAGCGGAGGGAGGCCAAGGAGCCCCCCAACCAGGCTGAGAGGACCCCAGAGACCCAGCAGCCACGGTCAATAACAGCCCCGGTGCAGAGAGCGCCCTCCGAGGAAACATATGACGCAATACGATATATACAGGGTAAAATGATAAAATAAATAAGAACAGGATACAATATAAATATAAATATAAATGGAGTAAGAAGATTAAAAAATGAATAAGAATAAAATCAAAAAATATTAGGTAAATCCTAAATGAATAATAGAATAACAGGATAGAATAAATAAGCATAAAATAAATAAACGCTAAGTAAAAGCTAAATTAAAAAGGTGGTCTTGAGCCTGTTCTTAAAAACATGTACGTTCTCTGCGGCCCTGAGCTCCTCCGGCAGGCTGTTCCACAGACGAGGACCATTCCACTGAAAAGCTGCCTCTCCGTGAGTATGTGTCCTGACTTTAGGGACAATCAAAAGGCCAGTACCAGAGGACCTCAGCGTCCGCGAGGGTTCGTATGGTAAAAGCAGATCTGAGAGATAAGAAGGCCCAAGACCATTAAGACATTTAAAAACCAATAAAAGAACTTTAAAATCGATCCTGAAACACACGGGGAGCCAGTGCAGCGATTCTAAAACCGGTGTAATGTGGGCCCGCCCTCTGGTCTTCGTCAGCACACGAGCTGCCGAGGAACGACCTCACGAGTTTAACCAAACTGCAACTTCTGCCTGAAATCACCTAGAAAGCCATTTAATGTGAAGGTGGCATCGCCCGACCACTGCAATGACACCAACCAATGAAATTAAAGCAGCATCTGCACATAAAGTCGTACTGCAACGGGCTGTCACTACAGCGATGTGGCCGATCCTGCAACCACTGAGAGTCCATACAGCAAAACACCTGCAGCTAAACCAACCAATGACAACAATTTCTGCAGCCAATCACTGCAAACACTCAGAGCAACTAATCACCGACACTACGGCAACGCCAGCAATCTCTGCATCTACAGCAATCATTTCATTGACAACCTGCAACTAAACTGTTGCGGTGGATTGGTTCTCCACCCACCTGCTGTTCAAACCTTGCCTTTGGAAGGGGCAGTCAATCATAAACAAGTGTGTCTTAAAGGGGGAGGGACTAAAACAGACACAGGTTGACCCTGGGGGCCGCAGTAAGGCCCAGTATCAGATAAAGGATTATTGTCAGTCATGCAAAGCTGGGAGTGAGCAGAACAGGAGTTTGCTGTCGCTCCGGCCTCACTGATACATCGCTCTGACCGAGGGAGTCTTCACACTCATTGCTGTGACAGCAGGCAGCACACACACTGAAACACAAATACACTTCTCTTTGTGTTTTCCTTTAACAACCATCTGTTTGTGTAGCTGTGGCACTCTGTGACCTTTATTTTGAAAGGTGCTCGTACAGCCTCAGACTGGGTGGATGAAAAACGGTTCACTTTAATGCTTCTGTGCTGCTTCTGTTTACGTCTCCATCGAAGATGAGTTATAGGAGCATATCTCCTTAAACATGACACGTGTTTTTTGCTTCACTGTCTCCTCTGTGAGCGCCTCCTCCTGCCAGTGTTTGGGGTCATTTAGCTTCTCGCTTTCTCCTCATTTGTTATTGTTTTCACCTCAAATCCCCTTCCTCTCCCTCCCCTGCTGCATTATGACAGCTCCCCTCCCCCTCCCTCGCACCTCCTCCTTTGCTCATCTGTTGTTTCTCCTCCTGTCTTGTTACTTTTCCATCTCTTGTTCCTTCTGCAGACACCTGGAGATGCCTCTATCTCAGCCCCCACACATGTAACACGAACGCTCTTTAAAATTTTATTTCCCCTGCTTTTCTTCTCTGTTTCCCATCCTCCCCCACCTCCCCACCTTCCTCCTCCTCCTGCTGTCCATGTCCTCATCTCTCCTCTCGCAGCCCCAGCAGAGTCCTTTAATAATTTATAAGAATCTAAAATTCAAATGCAGCTCGCTGGGATAGAGAGAGAGAGAGCTTTTATTAACAGTGAAGAACCAGACCTCTCTCTCCTCTCCCACCACATCCCAACATCTCACTCCCTTGCTGACGGTTACCATGACAACCCTCTCGTCCTAGAAACAAGTTGCAAGAAAATGAAGTCTGCCACCTCATTATGTCTCCGTCCTTCCTCCCTCGCCACCTTAACGTCAAATAAAAAGACACGAAAACATAAAAGCATCTGTATGAACATGCAACACGCCGACTTTTTAAGATGACGTTGAACACAAACGACTGTTTCGCTTTTGCAAACTGAGCCTCTGCGTTTCCAGTATCGATTACTGTGAACTTAAACACCCACACCTTCTCCTGATTTATGGCCTTCTATTAAGCTGCTGATGGGCTGTGAATAACACACAAGTGACTCACGCAGTTCAACAGCCCGACCGCATTCAAAAAGGGAACTTTTTTTTGCCTTTGCCATCAGAACATCATGACGGAAAATGACAACGAATCCACATTTTTGCACAGATTTGGCCTTTAAAGGCACGTGGTCCCAAACTTTTATCAGCTGTAAAACAGCCTGTTTCAGTTTAAGCGATGCTTTCAATAAACTGCATGCTCAGAAAACTGTTTTGTCTCACTCCCATTTCTTCTTGTTGCATATTTAAGATTGACTTGGAACCTTGTTACAATCCAACTGTGCAAAATGTGAATTTTTTGACAGTTTTTTTTTTGATTGGGACTGTATGTGCACCTGTGGGATTTGCATAAAATATTTGCATACATCATATAGATGTTGGTACTCACAGACAATGTTTATGCAAAGTCTCATCAAGACTGGTCCACCAGTCTAGAAGGAAACAGGGAACATGCAAGCATACACGGATAAGCTGCGATATAAAATACTTGGACCAAGCTCATGCTTAAACATCAGCAGCAGTCATATTGATTCATTTCATTTCCTTTCACTTATTTATTTATAAAGCACATTTAATAACAACAGGGAGCTGACCAAAGTGCTGTACAAAATAACAGTTAAACAATGACATTGACAACAACATTAGGTAAGAAAATTAAAAGAAAATTAGGATAAAATAATTGGTAACTCTCACACAGTTTCGAAAGCCAGAGTAAAAAAATATGTTTTAAGATGTGATTTAAAAAGAGTGACAGTCGGGGCCTTTCTAATGTGGAGAGGTAGATCGTTCCACATTTTCAGTGCCACAACCGCAAATGCCCGATCTCCTCTATGAACCATCCTAGACTTATGTGAGGTAAGGAGCAGGTGATCGCTTGATCGAAGGGCTCTAGAGGGCGTATAAAGCTGCAATGGGTCAGACAAATAGTCCGGTGCCCGGCCAATTAGCACTTTATTAGTCAAAAGTAAGATTTTGAATTTAATTCTAAAACGCACTGGAAGCCAATGAAGGGAATCAAGCACCGGAGTAATATGTTGGTGTTTCTTCACACGAGTCAAAAGGCGAGCTGCAGCATTCTGTACCAGTTGGAGCCAGGCCGAGCTGGACTGACTGACACCCACATATAGTGAACTGCAGTGATCCAGTTGAGATAAAATGAACGCATGAATGGCTCGTTCCAAGTTTCTAAAGGATAAAAAAGATCTCACTTTGGATAGGAGCATTAATTTAAAAAAGGGCCGCTGGACAGCTGAATTAATTTGTTTCTCGAATGTAAGTTTGCTATCCAAGAAAACCCCACGTTTTTTACAAGTGTTTTAACAGCACGTTAGGTTGCATAAGTCCAAATCTGGGGCATTGAAATTACAGCTCGGTCCAAAAATAATTACCTCAGTTTTATCCTCGTTGAAGGTAAGAAAATTTGAGGCCATCCAGGTTTTAACTTCGTCAAGACATTTGACTAGCGATTCCATGGGTGTGGAGGTGTTTCTATTAAACCGAAGATAAATCTGGGTGTCGTCAGCATATGAGTGAAAGCAGATGTTATGCTTCCTAAAGATTAGGCCTAGGGGCAACATATAGATTGAGAAAAGAATTGGGCCTAATACGGATCCCTGCGGGACACCACAAGTAAAAGGAGCTGGGGAAGAAATAAAATCATCAAGGCTCACGGAAAAAGTCCTCTCGGAGAGATACGACCTAAACCGTTCCAAGAGGATACCTTTGATACCACATTGCTCCAAACGGGAGATCAGAATGCTGCGGTCAACAGGATCAAAGGCTGCAGTTAAGTCTAGGAGCAGGAGCACAGCTGGGTCATACCGGATTAAGTATTTTTAGGAGGGCATTTTCTGTGCTGTGGTGGGTTTTGAAGCCCAACTGGAACTTCTCGAAGGTATTATGACTATTTAGAAAGGTTTGTAGCTGCTCAAATACAATCCTTTCTAAAATTTTTGACAGAAACAGTAGCTTGGAGACAGGTCTAAAATTAGCAAGAACAGAAGAATCAAGGTTTGGCTTTTTAAGCACTGGCTGCACTACAGCGTGCTTGTATCCAGTTGGTACCACTCCAGAGCTGAGACTACTATTAAAAATAGTTAAAATGTCAGGACCGACTACCTTAATAATCTTTTTTAGAAAATGGGTTGCTATTGCAAAGATCTTCCACCTGGTTAAGACATACAGCCTCAATCTGGTCAAAAGCAGTTGAGGAGGTATATGTTAATGAGACATTATACAGAGATGGGGTAGATGTAGATGTAAATGGGGCGATCACATCAAGAATAATCTTGCATTTATTATTAAAATTCGAATCCATCTGCTCAATACCATCACCAAGGGAAGAATTCGACAGTCTTTCAAAGGCAGTGGAAAACTGTTCTGTGGCCGTTGGTTTAAAAACACGATAACGTCGTGTTGAGGATGTAGGTTTAAGATGGCAATGAGATAAAAGTATATTAAACACTAATGGACAGTGGTCAGAAAAGATTGCATCACTTATTTCCAAATTAACAACTGGTAATCCCAAAGACAACACGAGGTCCAACGTGTGGCCCTGTACATGTGTTGGATCCAATACATGCTGGATGAGGCTAAAAGACTCAATCAAATTTCTTTAGCCAGCTGGTTGTGGGGGCAGCATACATAGTTTAATAGTTTAATAGTTTAATTATTTATATAGCACATTTAATTACAACAGGAGCGTTGACCAAAGTGCTGTACAAGAATACAACATACATAATAAAACAACTTAGAGTATTAAACATGGATATTAAAATCACCTACTAGTAAAATTTGATCATAACTCGGGATGATTCCTGCTAAAAAAGTTGAAAAATCTCGAATAAAATCTTTGTTATATTTTGGAGGTCTGTATATTACTCCAATTCAAAAAGTAGGATTTCGAAGCTTGAGTAGAAGTCTGTTGAAAGTTGTTTATATGTTAGTCTCTTCCTGAGGACAGCCGGAACTCCGCCCCCGCGTTTGCCCATACTCGGCAGATTTAAATAACAGTCAGAAGGTAGAAGTTCAGTAAAACAACTGAGCTCACCTCAGCCAATAGGAGCCCGTTGAAGCGTCCGCAGGTTCTGGAAGTTTACTCCTCTCCGACAATGTCGCGGCGGTCGCAGGCATTCATGTACAGTAAAACACCAATGTGGAGTGTTTCTGTGCCAAAGAAGTACTTTAACTTTTTTCAGAGTTTCCAAAAATACATTCATGTTTGTATTAAGATGCTGTAACAGTGTGGCTGCTTACACTGAATAGTGATGGGATTTCCAGCTCTTTTTAGAGAACCGGCTCTTTCGGTTCGGCTCACTAAAAAAAGCCGAATCTTTTCGTTCGCGACCGACACATTACTAACACTGAAGAAAAAGGTCTAAAACAAGCAGAAGAATAAACACGTGGAACTCCCGACTCCCATGAAACAACCTGAAGCCCAAACTGAGCCATGCAACAGATGGAAAAACACCCCCAAACCTGAAAGAATGACCGGATAAAACATGAGATCAAGGTCCGGGAGCAACTGAAGCAAGAGAGGATAAACTATGAAAAAACTGGTGCTTTCGTAACAACACAGGGCAGTGAGGATGGGAGGATCTGGAGGCTGTGTCCCACTGGAAGTCTTCCATTTGTTTTATTTAGTCCAAAAAAGAAAAGTCTAAGTTATACTTACAAACTCTCCCCTCGGGGTGAGACCATCTTATCGGAGCGAGGCTCCCCGAGAGAGTCAAGTGAGTCTTCGCACATCCGCCGGTGTGGGCAAAACGACAATCTCCCTCCAGAGATTTAGCACATCTTTATTGTTATTGTTTTTCATGTGCTCGTGGGATTTGCTCATTAATAGAAAACAACTAAATTCCTAGGTAATTTTCTTAGCATCAGGTGACACCGGTGTTTCTAACAGTTCTTCCTCCTGATTGTAAAATGATTGTATCTCTACAGTTTAAAGATGTAATAAGCTTTGCCCTGCACAGAGTGGATAGTGAAACAAATGCAATCATCATAATGACATTATTTCATATTTATTACTTCCCCCTCCTCTTTGCTTTATTATTGTAGCTCTAGTAATAAATATGTAAGGATTCTGGATCAGCACCATGATGCCCATAGTATATACAGTATTCTGAAGAAGGTCTAAAGTGTCACTGTGTGTGCATGTGTGTGTTTTATGTATATAGATTTTTTTAAATTATTACTCATGATATAACATTGTCCAGACATGGCTGGTAAGGACATGAGGAGGAAACAGTAGGAGCTGTGTGAGGCTACTAAAGGCAGGGCTATAACATTTTTCTGTCATCATTTTATTTTAGATTAAGTGCTGGAGTTGTTAGGTGTGGATAATTAGATTATAGTTTATTGCAATAGCAAGTTGTGCCTTGTTCTCACATAGCAAGTGGGAGAGTGATATATGAAATGATGGGATGGAAGGAAGAAGAGAAGCAAAGAGTGATTCACAGGCAGAGCCTAAATTATTTCTCACAGTTTTTTGTGTCCTTATGGTTCCAAGCGCTGTCACCAATCTTTGCATTTTGTTATTATCTCATGACACTTGTTTAATCAGCTACCATCTCTCCTGTGGACTTTTTAATGTCTAGAGTCTCAGATCAACACAGCCCTGCCCTTCCCATATTAGATTCTTGATGAATGTGTGTTGTTGTTATTCAGCCTGGTTCAATGTGCCCCTTTTTAACTTTGGGCACCCGCCCCTTTAAACCTCTCTGCACAGCCCTGCTCCATCTCACAAGAGCCTTACTTACTTCTTTGATTGTTCCCGTCTCATAGATAATGGATTCAAGGTTCTCATCGCTTGGACTAGAGGAGCTGGGTAAAGTCTCCCTCTGCTTGCACAGGCAGCTCAGCCTACCTGCATATCTCCTCAGACACAAAGCATGCGTCTCTTTTCATGTTGGTTGTTTGATTGTGATGTTAACATGGACTGCATTTTGATTTAAGACGAAATTATCATTTAAAAAACATCCTTAAATATAAACATGGAGACACACAGATAATATCCGCCATCACATTATATTGGCATAAAGTTTCTGGGCACTGACTCGGGGGATTCAGGATTCAATATCATGTTGGAATCACATGAAAGTTTGTAAAGTTTGATACTTGAATTCTGCACAGACAAAAAACATGTGCGGCAGATGTAAATGTGCGTGTTCCTCCAGCCTACGAAGGTCTCGCATTGACGTCAACAGAAACGATGGCGTGCACTGGCAAGCCGTGGTTACTCAGAGAGCGAGTC
Organism: Astatotilapia calliptera; assembly: GCF_964374335.1. Lineage (NCBI taxonomy): Eukaryota > Metazoa > Chordata > Actinopteri > Cichliformes > Cichlidae > Astatotilapia > Astatotilapia calliptera. The sequence continues at coordinate 1,433,291 of NC_137425.1, forward strand.
ACACTTTCAATGAGCTTCCCGTATCAAACTTTACGACCCAGCGAGCGATAACAACATTCAGTCCCCAGAGACGACCGGCGTGTAGCGAGAGAGCCAGCGAGCGGGATTTTTATTTTGGTTCAAGCCGCCAGCAAAAGCGTTTCTGTGCCGCTGCTCTCGGCAGATTCATGAGCCTGCAGATGTCGAGGAGGTCGTAATTTAACATGGGCTTTATTGCCTTCAAACATAATCAAATATTCAACATCAGAAGTCAAGATCAACGGTGTCTTTGATAAATGTTTTGTGTACAACCATACTCATTCATTATGCTCCATAAAGCAATCAATTTAAGGCATGCACAGGCACAACGAGAGTCCGGTGTCAGGACACAGCAATCAATAATAAGAGGACATAATGAAGTTGGTATACTCATGCTTACACCATCCCCCGCCTTGCAGTTTCTCCTTTGTCTTAAAAAGAAAAAGCAAGAAGCAGGTCATACTGAGCGATACAAACAGTAGATTACCATGTAAATACAAAAGAGATTCAGAGGATGAGACTAGAAATATAAAAATACAAAGATCAGGTTATCAGGTGTTCAAAGAGCATTTACAAAAGAAATGAAAATGAAAACTGGTGTAACATAAAGAGTTAAAGTAGGCATCAAATGAACGGACCGTCACTAACTGCAGCTTCTATACAGCATGTACAGGCGTGTGTTCAAAATGAGAAGCTCTTGAGAAACTTTTCAGTATTTAAATGACAAAATGACAAAAGTCTTTTAGGTATTTTGGAAAAAATGTAACCTAATTTCATGACCACTGATGAGTAAATTATGGCATAGAAATAATTAGCTAAACATAACAGAACATACAGTACAGCCACACTGGTACTGGTTCAAAATTAGCATAACCGTATTAAATGTGATTCTATTTGCTTTGAATACGATTGTTTAAAAACATGAGCACTAATAAAATTTAAGTGGTAAACATGCAAATGTAATTTTTTTACTTTTTCTTGTTGGAAAGCAGATTTCTAGCTAACTGCTGCTACTGAGTTTTAGATTTTGTGCTAAGCTAATCATATTCTGCATCATTTTATTTAAAACAATTCAAATAATTTCTCTATGAAGAACCAGACACCGTCACCACGAAGCAGTTCGATTTAAATATTTTCACACATTATAGTTTCGTGTCAGGATTAACTATTTAGCTAGCAATGCGAATGTTAGCTTCCTTGTATTTAATTAAACATTGTGCCTAAAAACCCCACTGAAGAACAATTCTCTGTCTGTTCATAGTAAGAGTTATTTTCTGTCAGTATAGTGTCACAGAGTCACTTGATCATATTAAACATCATTGTGGTTTCATTTAAAGCATGCAAAGCTTTTGTGCTAAGCTAAGCAAATCCAAAAGTATTTTAGAAACATTTATTTAAGTAAATTTCAAACAAATCGCAAATTTTCTAAATGAAAAGCAAATTTATATATTTTCAAGCATTCTTTAGTATCTAGATTTGTTAGCTAGCATGCCAGCCTCCCACACTTTGCATTGTCAAATAAAATGTTAGCTTCCCGACTGAAGAACCTAGCTATCTACTCACTGCAGACTCATTTTCTGTAAATTTATAATGTTAAGGAATTAGAAGTTCATATTAATCATGGCCAAGTTTTCCAAAAACAAGTCAAACATATGCTTATGGATGTTTTCAACATTGTGTTGACTTTTATTTAAACTTATTTATGTTACGATATCATGGGATTACAACTAAAAGCGCAGAATTTAAGGCACGTTTCAGATGTTCTGAGATCATCTTTTACTGGATTGTTTTCAGAGTTTGAACTTTGGGGTCATTCATGTCATCAAATATTATCCGAAAACTTTTACATTTATTATATTATGACATCGTGCTGGGCACAGCCAAAAAACACCCCAAAGTAAGGCGAGTGTAGCTTGCTGCTGACCCTCAGCAGGCTTCCAGAATCTGGCCAATCAGAAGACAGTGGGTTTTAGCCGGAGGAGGCATAAGAAAGATTTCAAAAAGATGAACCTAAAACAGCTAGTATGGCATCTTCTTAAAAAAATATTTTCTAAATTAGAAAACAAGACTATTTTACTAATTGTTTCTTTAAAGATGATAAATGCTGGTTACCAAAATCTTCCTCAGAGCTTTTCATTTCTCAGTGTAAGACAGCTTGATTCTTATAACACAGTTTCCTGTTTAAATGTGTGTTGTAGAGATTTTTCTATTTACACGAGTTGTGCTGCTGGACAAATGAAGAAACTTATAGATTTGTGGAAATATGTTCACAATCAAAACCCTGCATGTAGATATCGTAATTACAATGGCTGCAGTGAAACTCTCACAGGAACAGAAGCACAAAGATTTAACAGTCACTTAGAAATCGGTGACACCGTGTGATGTGCGGTTGGTTAATAAAACAGGGTAGGCAGCTTTGAGAGGTAGCGCAAGCAAAGTCTGTATGAAACCGTGTAAGAGTACACCACCACAGCGGGAATCAGCAAAGCTAGCATTCGTACTGATAACGAGCCAGGCCTTTTTTTTCCTTTTTAGTTTACAATTTATTTTTTTGCATAATGTGATTAGTAAACAGGCATGCTACATACAGAGTGGGCGGAGTGAAGGTGCGAATGGGATGGACGGGACCTCGTGCTGCATTCATGTCATACTGGAAGTATTTGTGTTGGTTTACGACACGTTTCTGATTTTTTGTGTGAAAATACAGACAATGAAACCTGCGCTAAATAAAGTTCTATATTTAACAAATGTTGTGACGCTGTCGACAAACGTACATCTAAGCCTTAAACAACCACCTCTGCAGTGACACAGTCGATGATGCGACTAATAACATTTGTGAAATATGACATGAATGCAGCACTACAAGACCCTCCTTTCCTCCCCCACCTCTGAGCCTGACCTCACCTGACCTTACCTGTACACTCTGATTGGCTCTCAGTCCAAACGTGTCACCTGATCTCCTTAAAGACCTGCAGTGCGTTTTTGGCACTGAGGTGACTGCAGTTACATCTCAGTGACAAACCTAGACCGGCTGATGGGTTACCTTCCAATTAACATCCCATACTGTTTATTTACATAGTGCTACTCAGTTAGCTCGCCTGCTAACTGAGGCTACAGTCTGTATAAAAGCATTCAGTAATAAATACTCCAAGCATGCACAGGTTATAGGAGATGAAGGGCTGATTTAGTTCCACAACAACAGCTTATATCCTCAAAGAACCCCCAAAATTTCTGTTAGCACGCACACATTTCCACACAGAGAGGCTAAAAGAGAAAGCAGTCCTGTGCTGATTGACGTGCACTCTCTGGTATTTGGCACAGCGTCACGCTGAGGCTCGGCAAGCTGAGAGAACGGCGACTGGACGAGGACAAAATGAACGTTTTGAGAGGTTTTCTGTGTAAAACTCAAGCAGTTAAACAGCCAGTGTGCTCTAAATGGGGTCATGTCATAACCACAGCTACACCTGACAACTAAAAATGAGTGTGTGGCCCAGAATCGCATTTCAACAGCAATAAAAATCATGATTTCAGGTTTCCTAAACAGTGTCTGGCTGCAGACAGTCCCTCCTGGCTTCGTGTACAGTGGATTTGATGAATCATCAGGTAAACTGTAAACTGTAAACTCCATCACAAACATCTGTAAATGTTGGATGGATTGATAATGCCAAAGCTGTTTCACAGCTGCACACTAATCAGATTTGGGCATTAGCATTAGCATTAGCATAGTTTAACTTGGAAAATGAAAGGCTTGTAAGAAAGAAGGAGACACCTTATAGATCTTATAGATATCTCAGACTGACTTACAAACGAATTACATTGATGACTCCTGTTGAATAACTGCAATTAAAATAAGTAAAACACACATGACTTCACCACCTTTAAGCTCCTGCGTCACATGTACGTGAACCTGTGTAGTCTCCTTTAGGCCCTTGTTAGTGAACGCCTTATCCTGAACATGTAAAACGCTCATCCGTTCAGTTCTTTATTAGCAACTTTGCTATCAGTTCTAAGACAACAGGTCCTTTTAACCCTCTGGGGTTGACGGACGCGCCGACGCGTCAAAATCACATGACCAATTTAAGACGACATAGCTACAAGATGCAACAACCCAGAGTCTCCAGTTTAACTTGGGTCGAAAGGGCGGACTTCAAACTATATACCAGTTTTTAAATTGTGTGGATAGGCCATGTAAAACCAGAGTTATGATCAAAAATGCATGCAATGTTTTTTTCTGAACATAACAGTGGTGTTTACAGCGAGAGGAAAAAGAAAAAACACCCCTTCCCTTCCCTATTGGTGTTAAATTGTGCCATGTCAACCAAACAAAAGATGATATGGCAACATGTGGCATTTGGTTGTTTAGGGAGAGGGGGAGGTGACGCTCGTGAGAGAAAGCGGGCGGGCATAGTGGACAGAAACCAGTTTGTTGGACTGGCACAAATAATGTGTGTACCTTCTTATTTGATGCAGAAAACCGAATAGTTCAGTAAATAGATTTAAATGGTGAGAACCAGCCAATTCCAGTTTCCAACAATGGCGGCAGAGACTTAGTTTTAATATTACTTTTCAGTGTTTTATTTGTTCGTGAGTAAATCGGTTTGGCTGAGATTAAAGTTATGAGATTAGATTAAATGTAACTTTATTAATCGACGGGAGGGTTCCTCCGGGTTTTCACACAGCTGAATAAAACTAATTAAAGAAAGTGTGAGACGGTTGAGAGTTTACGTCAGTGCCCGGTTATATTTTAGATAGCAAGGAGCAGACGGCAGCATTTCACTCCACCGAGGAAGCGCATGACGTACTACCCGGCTTTCTTTAGACCGCGAAGGCCGGGTCCTCAGGTGGAAGCAGCCTCTGAATTTGGACACCTCCGCTGTTTCCGGGCTGGCCAATAATAACGGTGACATTTAACGTATTTCATCCGATAAATAAACACTGTAAAATGTGCCCTTTTGAATTGTCTCCCTAATTCTGAGGTCTCAAGGTTGGCAAGTATGGCCACAACACCTCACTTTTTTTGCCACATGTATCGAAAACCATGTCTCAGCTGTTTGTGGAGGTAAAATACGTCCGCACACGACTCCAATTACGCTCAGCCATTGTCGTGAGTGCGCACGCCAAGGGGCTGTGAGACATTTATACAGCTGTATTTCGCACATGACTATGAAAGGCGGAAGAGGAAGTAGTTCCTTTGAATGTAGACAATCCGAATGTTATAGTTTCTTTCCACTGTGTTCCTGTTAATGATAAACTACAAATTTACCCTAAATGACTAAAATATCGATATTTTGATGTGAGAATTTATTCTAGAACATAAATGATTGGTATCGGAGGAATCGATATTTCAGGATCGATCCGCACATCACTAGTTAGGGTTACCGATTATGGCTTAAACTGGAGATTCGCTTTGTCTGGTTATTGGATAAAACTGCAACATTAGCAACAAGCAATTTTTTTCTTGCAACCCATTTAAGCTCAGTGCTGCAGGTGGAATTTGTTCTAGCCAAGGCTCACGTGCTAAACTGTTACATTAGTGATAACATGAAGATGTTAGCTGTCATGTGACGTTTTATATATTCATATCTTTAGAATTTAGATTTTTGCGAGGCGTGAGGTTTTCTGGTTGGCGACATCACTAACCTTGTCAAACACCTCAGAGTAAATCAGAGCACAGGATATGAGGAGTGTATGTTGAGGCGAACTGAAGAGGAGGACAGGGACAGGTGCTGCTAGGGCGAGACAGACGTCTCTCACGGAGTCCTTTAGTGCTGCAGGCAGGCAAGGTGTTCAAATAGCACAACTTCAGGTTTTTTATTTCTATATGATGAACTCTGCATTATTAAGTGATAAGAACAAGTAATCTGATGTCCTGTAATCATTATGACGCTATAATTTGAGATACAATAAATAAAATAAGTTTTTGTACAAAGTATTGGCTCAGTATCGTCGATACCACCCTGAATATTACTTAGTCTCGGATCGGAAATGAAATCAGTGGTATCACACATCACTAACCCTAACTCCGTGTTTTTCAGAAAAGCCAAAAGGACTTTTTGAGAAGAAATGTAAATAGTTTTGAAAGGTTATCGTCCCCTGCCAGGAGAATAGTTTAAAAGAGAATAATTTAAAAGAATATTACATATTCTGATAGCGTTAGATTTAAAGATAGAACTCAGAGGGTTAACAGCCACCAGGTCGAACTACCTAAGTTTAAGGTTAGCACTGCAATTCAGACATATGCTAAACAAGCCTAGCTTATAACCTTGCACCATTCAAAGATCACGGCTGTCACAGTTCTTGTGTAGCTGTAAGAACTATGTTCATCCACTGTCACAGCAAAGAGTGAGTACCTGATCCAACACTTCCTAAAACTATGAACAAACTCCTTCCAAGGTTGTTACCAACATGAGGGTTACACTGGCAAACAAAGATATTTCCGAATTATGATTTTAGGCTATTGAGTGAAGACTGAGAAAGAACTTCATACAGGAAGTTGTTGAGGAAGTTCTTCTTGTATCTGCAGTAAAACACTTAACAGAAAGGGAAGCGGGCAGCAGCTGTGAATGCTAGACTAAAGTAAAAGACTGACACTGAAAGGCCGGAGAGAAAAGAAGAATTGATCCATCTCACATGTTGTGAGCACTTAGAGGGAGTCCAAAAGTAACCTCAACCACCCAAATTAATAGAAGTCCTGGAGAACATGAGGAATAATGTGAAACGTTCCATCACTTTACGTCCACTTAGAGCCAAAGGCTGTGGTCAGGGAGAATAATTCATTAATTACTAACTCAGAATCGCTTACAGTGAGACGAGCACGGCTAACAGCCAGCAGTCTGAGCGCCTGTGGTCAGTTCACGGTCTCTGAAAACCTTGCATGGAACATGATGAATGTTTAGCAGCTCCGGGGACATTTATCATGAATATGCAGAGTAAACATCAGAATCATGCCTCCGGTTTTTTCACAAAGACAGTGAAACAGAGGAAGTCCATCTCTGTGCTGAAACAAAGATCCCTCTCTCTCCTGCCGTCACAGTTCAAAGACTTTTAGAGTTCCTCCTCAGTTTGAGTTAAACTATCACTGCAGCAGCTTCTCCCCGTTTCAGTCCAGCTGAGACTGCGTTTCTAAATTTTTGGCATCAAACCCAACAAACCAGGTCCCCCAGTTCGCACCATTACGGACCATTAGGAATCTGAATAATCCCATTTCCCAGGATGTCCATTTCCTCTTGTAATTGTGGCGTCTGAGGAGGAGATAAGCTGCTGCCACAGAATGAAATGAGCATCTGGTGATCCATCCTTTTCTCCAGATCAGGTGTCAGGCGTCAGGATTAGGTTTGTCGGTCGTGTCAGAGGTAGAGCGTCAGGCAGACCATGCTTGTCGTGCAGCAAGAAACAACAGCAAAGAACAGAAACGGGTTTTTATTCGTTTTACATCTGGTGCAGGCGCTCGACAACGATAGTGCTTCAGGAACGGGAGGAAATGGTGTCGTGTCGGGTTCGATGTTGTCATGAAGTCAGTCTCGCCGTGCCGGTTGGTTTGAATCAAGATTTTAATATCACTGGAGAGAGATAAAGATTAAATTCACACAGATTTAAGCTGGTTTTACATTTTTAATGATCCTGAACATTCAAGAAAAACTTGTAGAGTCAACTTTAGGTCGCTTTTGCGGAGAAAATGACTGAATCGTGAGACTTACATCCCCAGTTCAGGACGATGGCCGCTGTGATGATGGCAATCCCTCCTAAAATGGAGACAACAGACAGCACCATGGCGTTACGGCCCAAACGGCGAGCACCGTCAACGTTGCCTTGCTGCAAACTGTTTCGGGACTGAAGGGAAGCAGAGAGCAAAGAAAACAACCAATAAACGGTCACTCAACATCGTAAAATAATGATATGATTGGGTTGGGACAACAAGACAACATTATAGTTACAGATAAAAAGAAGAAGAAAAAAATCAGCAGATTAGACAGCAGACGACTTGATACTGACAATTTAAATGTTATATAAATGTGTTTCTGCCTGCAGCTCCATATTTCTATTGTGGGACATCACCAAAGAACTTTCCAGGCTCTCAGCTAAAATATATTCCTCATTTATCATTCGCTGGTTCTTTCTACAGCCCGAGTTCTTCTTGGAAAAACCAATTTCAGCTCTTTTGTCTTGGTTACTAACATGTAAAATAGATTCTTTTGTTTTTGGAGTTGTCAGCTCTGTTGTCCTTAAAGATTAAAAAGTTTTTGGTTGTGACTTATAAATTTGTCTGAGCTGCTGTTAACTGAGAGGTTTAAATGACACTGTTGTCAGAAGTCGTACCATCACAGAGAAGGTGAGGGCCACGATGTTGATGGGCCACATTGGGCAGAAGCAGGATAAGATGGCGAGGATCAGGTAGTCCCTCGGCTTGGACCCATCCACAGCGGCCTCTGTGATGGCGCTGGGCTGGCGGGTGAGCGAGGGCCTGGGGGAGCCCATCGCTAGCGAGCCAGACCGGCTGCCCAAGCGGGGCCGGCCATTAGCATGGCCAGCTGGCTTTGCATGCAGCTTGGGCGACACAGAGGGCGCTATGGGTGACGAGTCAGCCATGACAGGCGCGATGCCATTACCTAGAAAACAAAAAGCTGTCAGAAGGAACTGAAAAACAACTGATAAGCAACCATCATCTCTGCCGGGGGTTTTAGCTTTTGTTGACTGTGTTAAGCTTCCCTGAAAGTATGTTCCTCAAGAGGAAACCTTGTAGGTGCTGAACAGCTTCACTGTGTTAATAAAAATAAAACACCTAAAAATAGATGTCAGGGTGGGGAAGTCAGGAAGCTCCATGAGATGAACTAGCATGTTGTTTTTGGATATTCTCACAGGAAATGATTGTGATTAAAACAACGATCTGCCAAAAACACCTTTCAATATTTTCTTTCCCGACCTAAAGCGATGCCCCGCTGCGACTGGACCGGGCCGTAATCCTGCTGACACGGTGCAGGCTGTACCAACATAACAAAGCCAGTCAGGACAGTAGGCCATTTCCCATCATGGCCAGAATTTTTATAGTTACCTTATCCTCAGCGCTCCGTGTGTCTGTGGCCTACACACAGCTGAAGCCTGATTACAGCGTCTGGGCACCGAACAGCCTCAATAGCCTGGAAAGGTGCTAACCGCTAGGCTAACTAGCAACAAGATGCCTTCCCTCTCCACAGATGACTACCACAGCCTCCTGCAGAAGATTGCAGACAAATTCATCGCTTAGAAGTAAACGTGGAGGTAAATGGACTGTGTGGAAATGAAACAACCTTGCCATCAAAACAATGGCGATGAGCAAGCTAGTACACAGCTAAGGAGCACAGATAACATGACCAAGAAAGTAGACTTTGTGCACTATTATAAATAGTCCCTGAACGATTACCGGCCAGTTGCACTGACCTCGGTAGTAATGAAGGTGTTTGAAAGGCTGCTGAAGAACATCATCTCCTCCTCCATCCCAGACACCACAGATCCGCTGCAGTTCGCCTACAGATCCAACAGATCCACAGAGGATGCCATCGCCCACGTCCTACACACCACTCTCAGCCACGTGGACAAGAAACAGGGTAACTATGTGCGAATGCTGTTTGTTGATTACAGTTCAGCGTTTAACACAATAGTGCCCTGCAGACTGTTCACAAAGCTGAGGGATCTGGGACTTAACAGCCGTCTGTGTGCATGGGTGTTGGACTTCCTCACTGGCAGAACTCAGGTGGTGAGGGTGGGCAGGTGCTTCTCCAACAGCATCACCATCAACACAGGAGCACCTCAGGGATGTGTCCACTCGCCACTGCTCTACTCCCTCTACACTTCAGACTGTGTGGCCACCCACGGCTCCAACACCATTGTGAAGTTTGCTGACGACACAGTGGTGTTGGGTGCCATCTCCAACAACGATGAGGCGGCCTACATGGATGAAGTGAAGAATCTGGCATCGTGGTGCCAGGACAACCACCTCCAGCTGAACGTCAGCAAGACCAAGGAGCTGGTGGTGGACTTCAGAAGGGGTCAGCACAGAGACTACAAGCCCATTATCATCAATGGAGCTCCAGTGGAGAGGGTGCAGTCCTTCAAGTATCTTGGTGTCCACATCTCCTCAGACCTGACATGGGCTGCCCACATTCAGGTCCAGACCAAAAAGGCTAGGCAGCGCCTGTATCACCTACGACAACTGAGGAAGTTCAGGGTCTCTCCAAAGATCCTCAGGATTTTCTATACAGGCGCTGTGGAGAGCATCCTCACACAGAACATGACATCGTGGTTCGGGAACAGCTGTGTGAAGGACCAAAAAGCTCTCCAGAGAGTGATCCGTATAGCAGAACGCTGCTGCTGCGACGCTCTGAGATCCCGCACCGCTGCCTACAACACGGGACTCATGACGGGGGACATGGACCCGTACAAAGCCGCGTCATATAACGTGCGGAGGGCGGTGAAAGAGGCGAAGCAGCGCTACGGGAGGAAACTAGAGTCACAACTCCAACAGAGTGACTCTAGGAGCCTGTGGCGGGGACTAAGGACAATAACGGACTATAAAGCACCAACAACCGGTATGACGAACGCGGCCGTGACTTTGGCAGACGAGCTGAACACTTTCTATGCTCGCTTCGAGGCTGCAGCTAAGGACTCCAACAATGCTAGTGCTAGCGGCGCTAACGGCTGCAGACAGGAAGATACTGCCAGCACCGGAAACGTGCTCGTCATCTCCGAGCATGAAGTAAGGAGAGCCTTCAAGAGAGTGAACACCAGGAAAGCAGCAGGACCAGACGGCATCCCAGGTCGTATCCTAAGAGACTGCGCATACCAGCTAGCTCCTGTGTTCACTGAGATATTCAACATCTCTCTATCTCAGTCGGTGATCCCCACATGCTTCAAAGAGTCCATCATTGTTCCTGTCCCGAAGAAACCCCACCCTGCTTCTCTCAATGACTATCGCCCTGTAGCCCTCACCTCAGTAGTGATGAAGTGCTTTGAACGCCTGGTCAGAGACTTCATCATTTCTTCACTACCAGACACACTGGACCCACTACAGTTCGCTTACCGTCCAAATCGTTCCACAGACGATGCCATCTCTCATCTCCTCCACACATCACTCACTCACTTGGACACTAGAAGGGGGAATTATGTTAAAATGCTCTTCATAGACTACAGCTCTGCATTTAACACCATAATTCCCTCCACACTCACCACCAAGCTGGAGCATCTGGGACTCAGCTCATCTATGTGTCAGTGGATCTCCAACTTCCTAACTGGCAGACCACAGGCAGTAAGGATGGGCGGACATGTCTCAGCCTCCACCACTCTCCGCACTGGAGCCCCCCAGGGGTGTGTTCTGAGCCCCCTGCTGTACTCTTTGTACACATATGACTGTGTGGCCACTACCAGCTCCACCACCATCATCAAGTTTGCTGACGACACCGTCGTGGTGGGCCTGATCTCTGATAACAACGAGACGGCCTACGTGAAGGAGATTAGGAATCTGGAGAACTGGTGCCAGAGGAACAACCTCCTTCTAAACGTCAGTAAGACAAAGGAGCTGATAGTGGACTTCAGCACTAAGCAGGAGAGGAACTACCAGACCCCCGTCATCAACGAGTGCCCAGTGGAGAGAGTGGACAGCTTCAAATACCTCGGAGTTCACATCACGCAGGACCTGTCATGGTCCTGTCACATCAACACC